>NC_056743.1:1725104366-1725389366 GCF_019279795.1 Protopterus annectens | reverse complement strand
CTCTGTGTGTTCCCCTGTGTATCTTTCTCTATCACTGTCTGTCTTTCTCTTCCCCATATCTATGTGTGTGTATGCTTGACATATTGTTATATGTTTCCCATATATATGTCTGTGTATCACACGCAACAGATGTAGATATATCACATATGGCCACCTACAGATAGCTGAGGGTAATCCTGTCTGATGGGTGTGTGGAGGGATAGTTAAGGTGTACATAGCTGTCTGTATGCAAAGATATGCAGTATATGCACAATACAGTTATATAGTCCAATGTGGGTTTCGACATGGCCTGTGATTCTCTAAGTGTAGGAGCATGCCCAGTATGACTTTCCATAGTGAGAGTGGGACTCCATTCCAGAGATTGCTGTACTCAGATCCAGAGTTTGTTGTGCTACAGCCATACCTCTCAAAAGTAAACAGGAATTTGCTAGAGGTACAGGGTTTGTTTTAGCTGACATTTTCTGACATATCTGAAGTCTGACACTGGAATGTATTGTGTCATTACCTAGTGACAGACAGTCTCAGATCATCACAATGCTATACCAGAGGAATACAAGATGTATGATGCACAGACCAATATTATGAGCCCAACTATAGACAGTCTTGCCCAAAAAGGCCAGTTGAGAGGTGTAGCTACAGCTGGTTGACTGATGAAAATGTGTGAACCGTCCAGCAACTTGATGATATACTGGCTGGGGGTCTTCTCCTTGTGTGGTATTCTTTTTACCTGAAACATCATATCCTCATACCTCTCCACTGTACAGTTTTTGGCAGATTCTCCAGGTGTCTGTGTAGAAGTTTCAGCCCGTCTACATAAACTTGTGTTTTTATGGCAAGTTAGTTGCATATAATTGAAGATTAATGTTACAAAATAATGATAGATATTCATGTTTCAGACTTCATAACATTCAGACAATTCCTGCTAATGCAAAACCCATTATTCTACCAACTTTCTCAGTATGTAAAGGCAATATTTACAACACGTGCCTATCATTGGGCTTTGTCCCACTTTTAATTATGACCTTGTCCAGATGTCTTGTTGTCAGAGGTTGAGAGGTATGGGTGTGGGTACAGAGTGCAGTCTACTGTGTAGAAATGTCCATTATATGTGTAGTATATTTCACATAGCACTGTTACTTACAGGTATGTCAGTGGCAGAGCAATACAGAGTAATGTGGTGAACCACTGACAGACAGTTGTGTATAGGTTGATAGGTTGCTATGACTTTAGTAAGGTATTGGCCCTGAAGCCCTTATAACCCACTCAGATGAGAGTGTAGCCCATGTTAAGAAATGTCAGCACACAGAACCCCTGTCCAGTAGGGACACAGGTGGAATTACAGGACTGTATTTTGTGTGTCATGTGCACTTATACAGGGAGCACATCACTAGGGGGTATTGAGGCACTTGGCTTGCTGTGGACAGGGAGTGTATTCCACAGATGGGGAGTGTGTGGGACATGTATCTGTCACACTGACAAGCCATACTGATATCAAAGCCCAAGTTAAGGCTGTGCCTACAGGTTGATGGAGTGGACCTTGACTTCCAGAAGTGCAACCATCCCATCAAGGCAGGGTCTGGATTGGTTTGTATGCCAGACAGGGGTTACCTCAGCAGAGTCTGTATGGAATGGGGTAGAGGGACAGTGCTGTTAGCCTATCTGTGTAGGGTAGGTGTTTGGGGTTTCGGGTAAGGCCTTAGTGTTTGGAAGACCCTGGTGAATGGAGTCTACATGGTCTGTGGTGTGTAGGTTTGTGGAGTTCTCATGGGTTTTTGCCTTTGAGGTGCCCTTTGGGTTTTTGTTTTGTTGCATAGCTCCTTACATGGGTGTGTGTTTTGTATTTGCAGGTGATGTTTACTGACTCCATACACTGCATGGCAGCTATGTTACTGCACAATTTGTTCTGGTGTGCACATTCTCCATTTGTCTGGCCAGTGGTTCCCCTTCCCCTTATGTGTGTCTCTTTGTCCTTCTGTAGTCCAGTCACAGGCTTTGGCCACAGTGGCTGCTGTTATGTATTTGTAATTCTGATGTGAGTGGGGTAAATGCCGTGACATCACTCACAAGTTGTGGACTTCACATCTCTGATTATACCTATTTAGCAGGTTGTCCATCATTACACCAGTACATTTGCTGTGGTTCTTAGATGGTTTGTTTTGCTATATGTTATAATGAGGCTACACGTGGGTCTACCTGTTATACCATCACAGATTGACATCTGAACAGGCCCATATATGACAGTCACACAAAGGCCCACACATGGGCACAGGGTGTTAATAATGTTCTGCCAAGTATAGACAGTTGGGAGACTGGTTTGGTAATTGCTTGCTTTCTCTTATGGGTATGACATCTGCTTCCCCACTGTCTGCCATTGCTGTTTTGACATGACCCTTTCTTGTTTTGCAAATAGTTGGCAGGTATATATAATGTTAGGACAAGCAGAACAGATATATAAGGCATACTTGTGCTCCTTCTGTGACAACCCGTCATTCCAGGGCTATGGATGCTGGCCAGTAACATGTTGTTAGTTCTGACACAGTGCTGGCAGCCTTTTATAACCTGGCAGTACACTGAGCTTCAGGTACCTTCTGTCCTACTAGGCGCCATACCTTCCAACTTTTTAGAGTCAGACAACTAGACAAAGCCATACGTAATTTGGGGACAAAGGCCTGCATATAGGGACCATTGTTAACTATTGGCCTTACAAGCCTAGAAAGGTGATACAATAACATATTTTGCATTAGCATGCATTTTCCTAAAGGGTATGAAGTCTGAAATTACAATCTGCCATTTTCAGACTTTAGTCTTTTGTGGTTTGCCAATGATTTGCCAGGAAACCACAATTTCCTGATAAAGAGATCATAAATATGATGCAAACCTCTGGACATTCTGCAAAATGTCTGTACAATTGAGTGGTATGCTAAGCACTGTGAGCTGTGTGCTGTCCATATGTGTGGTTTCCTGTCCCTGACCTGTCCAGCTTTCCTTCAGTAACAGATATTGACATCTAGACAGTGTGTACAACTCCTACCATAGCTGTATATGACATGCAGAATAGTCGGCACTTTCTTCTTGGAACATGGACCCTGTCAACCACATTACTCTACCTAGGCCACTAAGACACAACAGCCAGGAGTAAGTGCAGGCCACATACTGACAGTATTGACCATACATATATATAGCTCATTGACCCCTGCATATTGTGGACATGCAATAAATTATCAAGTTGATTGGGACAGCCCTGGGAATGTGTGCTCTGCTGCTTATACCCTAAGAACATTACTGTTACTACATTTCTATGGGAACATGGGTGTGTGTGTGGGGCACACCTGTCAGCTGTCCACATTTGCACAGGCTGTGCTGATGTTCCTTTTACATTTTGGTTCCACTTAGCATAGTATTGTGCCTGTCTTGGAGACTGCAGGTATATCACTAAAGACCACAGGTTAGATTGTAATGGCAGACATTTGGGTTTCAGACCTCCCACCCTTCAGAGCCTTACTGCAACTGCAAGACCTGCTGTAATATCACTGTGTAGGTCTGTATGGGTATATTTCATCATTGTCCCCACTTGTGGGTCTTTACCAGCTATTTCATTATGGTTTTCTATGGCTGACTTGCTGGGTGAAGCTGAGGGGTGAGTATGGGACCCCCACATTGACATCCATGCATGTGACCTATGACCTCCCAAGTTTGTTAGCCTCCCACATATACTGCAATGAGATTTGTCACTTATGGGAGTACTGCATTCTCTGAGAAGCCAGTATTGGACAAACATTTCCTGTTGTCCCACATAGCTGTCAGTTGCTGCTGCTATCCCAGTAGGCCACCCCATTCCCTTACATTCATGCAGCGATATCATATATATGCTACCACAATGTATTACTCCATTCATTTATTGTTAAGAAGACTGACTTACTTTGTACCTGCAGCAGTTCTGAGGACAGTGCTTGAGGGCTGGCTCTGTCAGATGCACACAATACACAGCCTATATGTGGTAAGATACAGGTAGTGTGATGTGTGTAGCATGCATTTTACTATGTGTGTGAGTCAGGGAGATGTGTCAGTCCCTGGGTCCCTACAGTATTAGTGTGTGTGCTATACATTGCCTCTTTGCCAAGGCCTGGGCATACTGGGCATGCGTCCATCTGCCTACAGGAGCAGGCTTAGGGGGTTCCTCCTGCGAGTCCCCTGGTGCCTGTGGGGGCCTTGGCAATGGTGGGGGGGCTGGGTGGCCCTTCCTGTGATGTTCTTGCTGCAGCTGTTTCTGCAGGATCATAGTGTGTATCATGGCACATACTATGAACACGTGTCCACATGTGGCTGGAGAATACTACAGGGCTACACCAGATATGCCAAGGCAAAAAAAAAAACATAACTTGAGCATCCCAAACACACAGTCTATAATGTTCCTGGTTTGTGCATGTGCCTCATTATGGTGTTCTTCAGTGTGTGTGTGTGTGTGTGTGTGTGTGTGTGTGTGTGTGTGTGTGTGTGTGTGTGTGTGTGTGTGTGTGTGTGTGTGTGTGTGTGTGTGTGTGTGCATTTTTGATGGGTGTCATCATCCACAGCTCCAATGCATAGCCAGCATACCCCACCAGATGGCCATATGGGATGTCCTCCCTGGTAAATGCCTAGTACAGCTGTGGGACATGCCAGATGTGGGAGTTGTGATTACTACCAGGTCAGCCAGCACTCACATTCATGATAATTCCCTGGGCATTGCACATGACCTGGCAGTTGATGGAGTGATAGCCCTTGCAGTTGACATATACTCTACCATCTTCATTGGGTGGTGCCTTAATGTGGAAGTGTGTGCAGTCTATGGCACCCAATACATCTGGGTGGTCTGCTACATGGTAGAAGAGATGCATATTGCTGTCCTCTCCTCACAGGTGCTAGGGAAATATATGTGCTCACTGGCATGTGTTAGCATGACATCCAGGAACTGGGGGAGTACCCTGGATGCAGATGCCTATGAGACCCCATGATGTCCCCAGTAGGTCTTTGGAAGGTACCTGTAGCTAGTATTCTTAAGGCTACACATACCTTGGTTTCAACTGGGATGGATTCCCTTCTGTTGGCTCTGGGTCTGAGGTGAGGCCAGCACAGAGTTGCTGAAGTAAGTCCCTGTCCACCCTGTAGTGCTGTAGTATCTCCAGATCATGCAGCCCCTGGTAGGTTACCCTGGGTCTGTACACTTTTCTCCTCTTCCTTAGTCTGGGATGGTTGTCAGCATTATCCTCCTCACCACACTCAGCCTCAAGCATATACTGATGTATCAAAGCGACAGCAGCCCCTAACATTTTGTCAGTTAAAATTCCCCCAAGTGTGTACACGGATGGTGCAGACATTTTGGGAAAAAGCAGACTGAAAGATGTTTGCATAGTTTATTCTGGTGTGCTACAGATGCTGCCTATGTGATTGGCTGACTATGATACATTCCACCTACTAGCTATGTTATTAGTACTTGAGTTTCTTTATTCTGTTATTTCCCTTTTTTTCTTTGCATTTCTGCCCCTTCTAAACCCCATGGCGCACAGCGCAAACCTGCTGCTCAAATGTAAACACTTCTGCTAGTTACTGTTGTTTTTTTCTATTTCCATTGTGATTAAGCCCCACAGCATGCTGCTCAAACTCCTGCAGCTATACTAAACAGTATTGAGCAGAAAAGAACTTCCCAGGGATGTGAACACACTCTGCATTTTTGAACTAGCTCAGACACACCCCCTTGCTTAGCTGTGCTTAGCTGAGTGCAAATAGAGGCAGCAGAGCTCCAACTTGCTTACACCAAGCATGACACACCCCTTTCATGTCAGTTGCTTCTCCTGCTTACACTGCAGCATTATAGCTCCTACACAGTTAGGTGCAGGCGGACACGGTCTCCCATTTTGCTATTCAATAAATTTATCTCATTTACATACCCCACTGTCTTAGTCCCTTGTTACACCACTACACTGGAGCCTATCTCCTTAGTTACCACTGTTACCTGTTATTTTTTGGGTTCTGTATGCTGCCCACTATAATGGCAAAATTCAGATTTCACTTAAAATTGTCTTTTTAAATTTTTTTATTTTCTGCATGATCTCATTTGCACACTGTTGCACTATGCTTAAACAGCTGAAATTGGCTAAAAAAAAAACTTTGATTTTCTTAATTTTGCAACTGTTTTCCATGCCAGTGGCCATATTTTTGGCCACTGGCATGACTAATATTCATAATGCATGCTTTATTTTGAGCTGTCATGCCCACGTTTTGATTTTTGCAGAAATGTACTTGGTTAGTAACCGAATACATTTCTGCAATGGACTGCTCTGACACGGATGCCTGCCTGCCTGCTTACTGAATCATTAATACGACTCATTTGCATGGTTTACACCAGCAAATGATGTAATTAGCATTATTCATTGGTGTCCATGTCAGAATAGTGCTGGCAGACTTGTGCACGCCCCCAGTCTTGTTTACTGGATCACTCAGCAGCCATATTCCATGCAGAAGCTGCTGCACTATTCTGACATGGAGATTTTCCTTTATTCAATCCCAGCCTCTATTTTTACATATATGAAAGTATAGATTAATGATATTAATGTATGCCCCATATAAGGATTTTTTGTCCTAATTAAATAGTCTAGAAAATAGAAAACATGAAAGTTGGTAGCTTTTCAATTTTCATAAAGTGTTGTTTCCAGAATATATAAAACTATTAGCTGTTCTTTTTTCCCCATCAGTAAATGCCAGCCATTACAGACTGTAAGTCTACTGATGCCTGCAATTAATCAGGAAATCACTGAAGAAAGTATATGAGGCATTTGTATAAGAAACATCATGATTAGTATTTAAAAGGGAACTGGTAAGTAGTTCAGTGACAATGAATGTAAGTATCATACTAAGAGAGACGTGAATACCTTTGCAGTTAGTTGCATTAAATGTAAGTCTGATTCTGAGAGAGAAGTGAATATCTTTGCAGTTAGTTGCAGCCTCATAAGCCTTAGTTTTTAAATATTAAATATAACAGTGCACAATATAGTTTATTCATTTAAGGGTAGCCGGTGCACTTATTAATGTTAAAAACAGATAATTGACAGCACACAAGCTGTTTTTCACATTTGGGAGGGAAATAGGATAGGGGCGAATGGTGTCTCAAGAAGGAACACGTGTTTTAGCATGCACTTCCAGCATGATTAAACATAACTTGAGAATAGGTAAAGCCCATAGATGCAGATGTCTCTTTGAAAAACTGCACTTATATGGAGGGATAATTTTCCTTTTCAAAAAGTATATATAATTGTGTTTGCAGTGAGTTAAAAGTGATAGGTGTTTTACATTTGTATTTAGATTCTTGCTTCTTGAATGTTTTTATTGAAGCAGATAGTCTGGGAATGTGTGACAAGGGTTCAAGCAGAGATAAGAATCAGCAGCCTCATATAAAATCAACCTATCAAGTATTAATGTGTACATGTAAAGTATAAGTTTGAAACATATATTCAAAAGAACTGTCATGCAGAAATGTAAAAGCATTATAAGTAGCTTATCATAATGACTGACTTATCAAATTTTATCATTGAATGTCATTGGCATTACAGGTATAGACAAAAAGTAAAGAAAACTGAATTATAGCAATGTTATAGGAAATATATTTGAATAGAATAGAGCATGTGAAGTTGGCAAAGAAAGGACTTCAGAATGCATATTTGGTAGAGCATCTGGGACAATGAAAAAGAGGGGTAATACTATAGCTGTGAGAGGGGCTACAATGGTGATAGAAAAGGAAAGCAAAGACAATAGTGGCAGATTTGTGGTAGTATGGGGATATTGTCAGGAAAGGAGGATAACATCGGCATGTATCTATGTTCCACCTTAATCTACTGTTACGGACCTTAAGAGAATTTTTGGGAGACATAATTAGTTTTCAGCAGTGAATATTATTTGTGTGTTGGGACTGTAACCTGACTTGCAATAGTGAGGATGTACATGGGGAACATTGAAGGTGAAGCATAGAAAAGAAGGCCGACTTCTGAAGAAATATATAAGAGCACTTAAAATGAAAAAAAATATGAATTTACTAGCAGGAGATCATAACGAATTTACACATCATTCCCCTAGGTAAAATAAATAGGCTAGAATGGATATAAATTAAATTACCCAGGAGCATGTATATTTAACTGAAAAGTTCAAAAGGCATCCAATAATTATTTCAGCTCATGCAGCAATTGTGAAGGCTGCCAGCCCAGCTAGCTAGAACTTTGTAAATAATACTATGTCATTTGTAAATTTTAATATGATCCATAGGCTTGTCTTGCAAATGTAAGTAAACTGTATGTTATGTGCTGAGCTTCAAAAATGTGACCACAGTGCACCCTACTGGAAAAGAACAAAACTCTAAGAAAATAAGTTGAACTGTTTACAATGGTGTTTTTCTCAGCTAGGAGACAGAATGTCTGTATTCTAGAAATTCTTTCTATTTTTTAGAAACATAAATAATTACAGGTTTCAAAGGTAAAAGTGTTTAACAGTTTTACGACTTCCAGTTCTAGGCAAAACTTCTGAGAAATAATTATTTTTGACACAGAGGTGTTAAATTTTAAGTTCCTATTAGCCTGGGAACTAAAAGCAGAGGTGACAAAAATGATGTAATTTGAGATCACCCAGCAGAAATGTTTGATAGTAATTTATGGACTATCTCAGAGAGTAAGTCTGGGCATTTTGTATTTGTCTTTGGATCTGACAACATTCTCTCATCAGCACTTGCTTTGCTTTGTAAGTAAGACTTAGATCATAGTATCTCTCTTAAAAAATAGATAGGGATATAGTAAGATCAGTCTAGATGTTTTCTGTATTTATGTCAGTTTGTCTGGCAATGTTGTTTTAAAATATTTCCTGTGATTCTGAACTTTCTTGTCACTGTGTTGAGTTATTAAATATTGTCTTGTTCTTTCATTATTTATTATTAAATATATTTAAACCTTTTAATTGTGGATGGTTTGTTTTGAGATATTTAAGCTCTTAGAGTGCTTGCATATGTATTTGGCGACACTGTATAGGCCACTCTTTAAAAGCCTTAGTCTTGGTCACACTTACCATTTGGATAATAGCAACATTACACAGTAGAACTGGTCAACCTTTGGGAAGTGCCTTATAGTAGCTGATAAGACCGGTTGATGGCAGCTGGTACTACCTTATAATCTAGGCAGAAGGGGACATAGCTAATGAACCTGTACCAGCATTCCCCAGGAGTGTCTGTGTGTTTGTATATAAATCCAATCTCAAAGTGTGTGTGTGTGTGTGTGTGTGTGTGTGTGTGTGTGTGTGTGTGTGTGTGTGTGTGTGTGTGTGTGTGTGTGTGTATTTGTGTCAGCTACTAGGGCAGGGACACAAAGCACTAGTTGGACAGAGAGGGTGCTGGAGATTTTGGCTTGACCACTCGGTTGAGATCGTAACACCATAACTGTGCCAGTGGGTAGTCTTATTGGGGATCTGGAGAGAGAGGGAGAAACCATCCCCAGACTGACAGTGATCTCTGTGTGCTCTTAAGGGAAATTGTACTTTACTGTGTGTATACTTGTCATCCTTCCAATGTGCATGTCCATCATTGGTGCTAGTGGTGAGGATTGAGGCTCCTTGATTACTGGACCAATGCAGGGGCATCACATATTAATTGGTGGCAGTGGTCGGATATTCACATCAAACATTAATTGGTAGGGAGTGGTGAGTTAGCCACATCACATATTAATTGTCTTGCAGTGGTCAGGATATTGAATTCCTGTAGCTTGCATACAGTTATCATTGAAGGTGCTTGTACACTTAATCAGCCATGCAGTGAACACTCACAGTTTATATCAAAATGATTTTATTTATTTTTTGTTAGCTTAGTCAGGGAGACCAGGCAAGCATGTCAGCAGAGGAGTATGGCAAACTGACACTGAGCCAGTTCGCTGAGATGTGCCAGGCTAAAGACTGGTGAATATTAACCTGACTAAGGCAGACATGATTGCAGCTTTCATCATGGCTGCATCAGGAATAGCATCCAGGACATCATCAGACTGGCCGTGGAGATGTACAACTCTCAGAAAATAGACAGCTCAACCTTTCCACAGAGGACTTAAAAATCCATGCAGATTTAAAGAGATTTGAGCTAGATGCCAAGCAATTGGAAAAAGAGGCAGCAGAGAGACTGAGGCATCTAGAGACTGAGAAAAATGAGAAGCTGCCATGCCTGAAAGCTGAGGAGAAGGAGAGGCAAAGGCAACATGAAAACGGGATGCTGACTCTTCAGCAGAGTCATGGAGGTAATGGGGAAGGGAGTAACCAAACCCCAAAAGCAACAAGGGTCAGTAAATTTCTTCCACAATTTACAGAGGGGGATAATTTTGATAGTTTCATTCACATGTTTGAGAGAGTATATAAACAATATGATGTTGACCAAGGGCTCTGGGTACGGTTCCTGACCCCCTTGCTCCATGGTAAAGCTGTAATGGTTCTTTCCAAACTGTTTAATAATGACTGCTTAAATTATAATGTTGTAAGGAATTGTTTGCTCGAATTTTTAAGGTAAAACTTGAAGCTTATAGGAAACTTTTTGTGAGCATAGACACGAGGCAGATAAAAGTGTGTGTGAATATGTTGCTGAACTAAGCACTTATTTTCATAGGTGGGTGAGTGGATGTCAGTTCACCACTTTTGAAGGGCTAGCAGACATTTGTTGAGAGAACAAGCCCTTAGCACTTTGCCTGAGGACATGAAAATCTGGTTAGCTGATAGACAATGCCTTACTGTAGATGAGTTGGGGAAGAAGGGAGATCTATATCTAGCAAGCAGGGCATCCCTGCACAGGAAAGGGACACCCCGTGCTGCTCATGGGTCTAAGGGAACCCATGGTGGGCAACCCAGACTGCCCCAACAGAAACTGCCAGTAGCAGGGGAAGCCACTAGTCCAGGTACATGTCCAGGACCTAGGGTTAAAAGTTTTAATTCCAACCAATGGGGCCATATAGCATACAGATGTCCATGGAGGCAAGGTGGAGAACAAAAGGTGAGAGAGCCAGTAAGTGGGAATGACAGAATGACAACAGTATGTTGTCTTGAGAAAAAAAAGAGTACCAAACTACCACACTGCAGATATCCTAATAGGGAATGATTTTGGTATTGCAGTACCATGTGTTCATGCAGTTACACAAAGTCAGGCTTGGAGACTAGCATGTGGGTCTGGTAGCCTGGGGGAGACCCAGGCAGACCGCACAATGCAGCCAGGACTGGTGAGGTGGTTACTTCAGGGAGGGAGCTACCCTGTAGCAGTGAGACTGAAGGTGAGCCACAGCTTCTTATGGGTACAGATGTCCTCTTGGACAGAGTGACTACAAGGGCAGCGGTGAGTAGTAGTACCCAGGTGACCATGAGGCAATGCTGTCAGAGTATACCAGTCTTCCTGTTGAAGGGGAGCTGGGAAAGGCTACAAAGAGAGAGCAGAGCCAGGCTTAGCTCTCAGACCCTACATTACAAGGCCTGAGGGAGGTAGCTAGTGAGGCATCTGATTGTCAAGGGAAAGGGGAATCTGTATACTGGGATAAAGGGTTACTGTATAGAGAGTTGATCCCTGAGGGAGGTCTAGAGGGTGAGCAAATACAGCAGTTGTTAGTGCCCATACCCTATTATCTGGCACTTCTAGCCATACCCTATGCTATTCCCTTTGCAGGTCATATGAGCATAAACATACAAAGAAATGTATTATGGAGAACTTTTATTGGCATGAGGTTTCCAGAGATGTAACAGGGTACTGCAGGAATTGTGAGCAGTGCCAAAAGGTAGGCAAGGCAGGAGACAAGGTGAAAGCTTCTTTGATGCCTTTGCCTGTGATTGAGGAGCCATTTCAGAGGGTAGCTATAGATCTTGTGGGGCATCTAAGTACCCCAAGTTCCACAGGGAAAATGTATATCCTAGTGGTAGTAGATTATGCTACTAGATACCCTGAGGCAGTGGCTCTGTCCTCCACTGAGGCAGAAAAGGTGTCAAATGCTTTGTTAGAGATTTTCAGCAAGGTAGGTTTCACAAAAGAAATACTGACTGACAGAGGTGCTTATTTCTTGTCAGACCTGCTGACTTGTGTGTGGAAGTACTGTGGGGTGAAGCACTTAAAGACCACCCGCTACCATCCCCAGACTAATGGTCTTGTTGAGAGTTTAACCTCTACACTGAAGATGGTGCTACGGGCATTTGGAGGACAGTTTAAGAGGGATTGGGACAAATATTTGCTCGATCTGTTGTTTGCTTACAGAGAGCCTCTCCAGAAATCTACAGGTTTTTCACCCTTTGAGTTGTTGTATGGGCATAGGGTGAGGGGACCTCTAGATTTAATTTGAGATGAGTGGAAGGGTGAGTGTGAATCCCACAAGGAGTCTGTTGTGTAATATGTCCTAAACCTCAAGACAAGTCTCAGGGAACTCATGGGTTTAGCCCAGGAGAACTTGGCAGAAGTCCAGCAGCAGAAAAAAGGTCTGGTATGACAGGAATACTTGAGCTAGAGAGTATGCTGTAGGGCAGCAGGTAATGGTTCTCATTGCTGTCAGACACAACAAGCTGCAGGCAGCTTGAGAGGGACCCTACAAGGTGGTAAGGAAGGTCAGTAATGTTAACTACATGGTAGAACTGCTAGTCAGGAGGCAGGGGCACAAATTGTACCATGCTAACATGATGAAACCTTACCATGATAGGGAGGCCCTTGTGCTGAGTATTTGGAGTGAATTTCAGGAAGAGTCTGAGAGGGATCTGTTGACCGATCTCCTCATTGAGGCTCCGACTGACACCTCAGTGAAAGGGGTAGCAATGTGCCAGCAATTATCCCCTACCCAGGTTTGAGAAATCTGAGTAGTGTTACAGGAGATTGGGGACATGTTCACTGGGAAACCAGGGTGTACCAACCTGGTGCAACACCATGTAGATACAAGACCCTAAAGGCCTATTAAGCAGGTCCCTTATAGGTTGCCTGAGAGAGTCAAATAGACTCTGAGGGAGTAGATACAGGAAATGTTGGAACTAGGGTTAATTCAGGAGTCCAGCAGTCCCTGGACCTCCCCAATGGTGCTGGTGCCAAAGAAGGATGGCTGCAACAGGTTCTGTGTGGACTACAGAAAAATTAAATAGTCACACAGAGTCAAATGCTTATCCCATGCCTAGGACAGATGAAGCCCTAGAGCAGCTGGGTGGGGATAAGTATCTTACCACCACTGATCTTACCAAGGGTTACTGGCAGGTGACCTTGACTCCCAGTGCGAGGGAGGTGACTCCTTTTTGGCTTGTATGAGTTCACAAAGATGCCCTTTGGGATGAAATATGCCCCAGTGACATTCCAGAGGCTGGTAGATTGTATCCTAGCCAGACTAGGAGATTTTACCCTTGCTTATCTAGATGATATTGCCATCTACAGCCATTCCTGGCAAGAGTACCTTCAGCATGTCAGGGAGATGCTGGGCCCACTACAGAGGGAAGGGTTGACCATGAAGTCCAGCAAATGTCTGGTGGGTATGGCAGAGGTCTCCAACCTGGGACACAGAGTGGGAAGTGGTAAGATCAGGCCAGAACCTGCCAAATTGGAGGCCATTCAGGCATGGCCTTTACCTGTTACCAAAAAGTAGGTGAGGGCATTTTATTGGGACACCAGAGCACTATCAAAAAGTTTGTCTCCAGTTATAGTACCATAGCTGCTCCCCTCACAGACCTGACAATAAAAAACTGGTCAGATAAGGAAGTGTGGACCACAGCATGCAAGCAGGCAATTGATAAGCTTAAAGAAGCTTTGGGAGGACCCCCTGTGTTAGCCAGTCCAGATTACAGCAAATAATTTGTTGTGCAGGTGGATGCTTCACAGCATGGGCTAAGGGCTGTACTTAGCCAGATTTCTTCAGAGGGAAAAGAGCAACCAATGGTTTATCTCAGTCATAGGCTCCAACCCAGGGAGAAATGCTATGCAGCTTTAGAAAAAGAAAGTCTGGCCATAGTGTAGGCACTGCAGAAACTTCAGCCTTATCTGTATGAAAGAAAATTCACTGTAGATACAAACCACAATCCCCTAACATGGCTACATTAAGCCAGCCAGCAAAATGCCAAGCTACAAAGGTGAAGCCTAGGATTGCTAGGACATAATATGACAGTGCAGCACCGCAGTGGGGTTAGCAATAGCAACACAGATGGGGTCTCAAGACAGTGATTGGGGTAAGGTATTCCCAGATAGGCTCAACCCTCTCAAGCAATGTTTCTCAAGGGTCACTTGAAAAACTAGCTTGAGTTCTCGTGGGGGGGGGGGATTTTGAGGGCTGCCAGCCCAGCTAGCTAGAATTTTGTAAATAATCCTATGTCATTTGTAAATATTCATATGATCCATAGGCTTGTCTTACAAATGTAAGTAAACTGAATGTTATGTGCTGAATTGTAACCACAGTGCACCCTACTGGAAAAGAGCAAAACCCTAAGAGAAGAAGCTGAATTGTTTATGATGGTGTTTATCTCAACTGTCTGCAGCTAGAAATTCTTTCTATTGTCTGGAAACATAAATAATTACAGGTTTCAAAGGTAAAATTGTTTAACAGTTTAATGACTTCCAGTTCTAGGCAAACCTTCTGAGAAATAAGTATTTTTGACACAGAGGTGTTAGATTTTAAGTTCCTGTTACCCTAGGAACTAAAGGCAGAGGTGACAAGAATTATGTAATCTGAGATAACCCAGCAGAAATGTTTGATAGTAATTTAAGAACTATCTCAGAGAGTAAGTCTGGGTATTTTGTTTTTGTATTTGGTTCTGGCAACATTTTCTCATCAGCACTTGCTTTGCTCTGTAAGTAAGACTTAGATCATAGTAGCTCTCTTAGAGATAAATAGGGACATAGTAAGATCAGTTTAGATGTTTTCTGTATTTATGTAAGACTGTCCTGCAATGTTGTTTTAAAATATTTCCTATGATTCTGAACTCTGTTGTCACTGTGTTGAGTTATTGAATATTGTCTTGTTCTTTCATTATTTATTATTAAATATATTAAACCTTTTAATTATGGCTGGTTTGTTTAGAGATATTTAAGCTTTTAGAGTACTTGTATATGTATTTGGTGACACTGTATAGGCCACTCTTAAATAGCCTTAGTCTTGGTCACACTTACCATTTGGATGACAGTAACATTACACAGTAGAATTAGTCACCCTTTGGGAAGTGCCTTATAGTAGCTGGTAAGAGTATTTGGTGGCAGCTGGTACTATCTTATTGTCTGGGCAGATGGGAGCATGGGTAGTGAACCTGTGCCAGCCTTTCTCAGGAGTGTCTGTGTGTTTGTATATAAATCCAGTCTCAAAGTCTGTGTGTGTGACTACTTGGGCAGGGACATGAAGCACTGGTTTGACAGTGACGATGCTGGAGGTTTTGGCTTGATGACTCAGCTGAGATCTTAACCCTATAGCTGTGCCAGTGGGGAGTCTTATTGGGGATCTGAAGAGATAGGGAGAAACCACCCCCAGACTGACTGTGATCTCTCTGTGCTCTTAAAGGAAATTGCACTTTATGGTGTGTGTACGTGTCATCCTCTCAATGTGCATGCCCCTCACTGGTGCTAGTGGTGAGGCTTGAGGCTCCTTGATTACTGGACAAGTGCAGGGGCATCCCAGCAATAAAGGCTAAGTTGAAGATGTAGGGCCATGAAATAAAAATGATACACTGGCATTTTCCTACTTGTTAAAAAGAGAGGAATTAAAGAAATAGGTACTGTAAATGGTTTAAGAGTTATTATGGTAGCTGGACATTTCTTCAAAAAGGATAGCTGTGGAGTGTGTTAAAAGGAAAATAGAAATTAAAATATAAGAGAATGAGCTACGGAAAAGAAGGAAAATTAATTGGTGTCAAAAACTGAAGTATTGCAGAAGAATGCAAATTCACAGAGCAACAGCAACTGCTGAGTAATAAAAAGAAAATAAATAAATACTTGGATGATCTGCATTAGTTTAGAAATGTTGCTGTTAAGCAGGCATTGTTTTATAACAACTCCAGAGCACAAAATT
This sequence comes from Protopterus annectens, assembly GCF_019279795.1. Taxonomy (NCBI): domain Eukaryota; kingdom Metazoa; phylum Chordata; order Ceratodontiformes; family Protopteridae; genus Protopterus; species Protopterus annectens. The sequence goes on along the minus strand of NC_056743.1, from coordinate 1,725,373,338 downwards.
CTTAGCACAACAATTTAGGCAACATAAAGTAGAAAAGGTAGTTGCCAAACTTAAGGAGCCTATAGCAAGAAAACTAGGCAGTATTAAAGATATTTTGGAAATTGCATGACAGTTTGTATAAAGCAGAGAAATGGGGCAAACAGGAAAGGCCACAGATGGTGATATTTATGGAATACTTAACCATGCCAAGGTTAGAGAAAGAAGAGACTCAATACTTAATAGCTAAGATAGGAAGGAATAAGATAAAATGATAATGTATAATCAATCAACAGGGAGATTTCCAGGAGCAGATAGTACTTCTGTGAAAGTTTGGAAGTTAGGAAGGGAGGGAGTGATAAAGGTCTGGGTAGCTTTGCTTAATTATATTTTATAAGGAGGAAGAGTGCTAAGAGAATGGCAAAGGTGTTTCCAAAACTGATAAATATGGATCAGTATGGTTTTGTGGAGGGGAGGCAAACATTTAACAACTTGAATCGAACAATGATGATCAAAATGGAAGCATAGTGTAAGAAGATGCTTCTACTGCTAATGGATCTTACTGGAGAGAAGGCATCCAACAGAGTCAGATGAGATTTTATAGGTAGGGCAATGGTTGCATTTTCATTCCCTGATAAAATAATAGGGTTAATTAAGAAGATATAAGAAGGGTCAGCAGTAAGAATTAAGCTGGGAGGATTCCTCTCTGACAAACTTTCTTTGAATAGAGGAATGAGGCAGGAATATCCTCTTTCTCTTTTGCTATTTGCTGTATAATTAGGGTCATGGGTAAAGAAAATAAGGGGTTCACACATTCACGGATATAAGTCATATGGTTATCAAGTCTTATTATCAGATGTCATGTCAGTGCTGTGAAATGTTTTGAGACAGTTTCAGGTCTTTTCAGGGTATGAAATAAATGAAGATAAAACAAGGTATAGCTGTAGAATATGTGGCCATGTTGCATTGATTCAGCAATACCCATATCTTGGCGACATAATAACATGGAGTATTTAGATGTATGAATTAAAAAGGAATATATTACGGCAGCTAAGGCTATGCAGGAAGAGATTTAACAAGAGGTACTACAGAAGGAGAGAAGATGGAAGCTCTTGAAGGTAAAATAGCAAGCAGTGAAACTGTTCATAGATGCTTCTGTTCTATACACAAGTCAGCTGTATTTTTTTGTCAATCAGAGGAAAGGATGTAGACCATAGGTTCATAGGTAGGTACTAGGCTACTGGCCCTAGGGCCTATATAAGCCTAGCCAAATGGTACCCTGGCTTTTGCCACCCAAGAAAATTATTTTCCTGTGCCCCTGTCAAGCAGAGCCACAGAAGTGATCCCTGGGGTGAATTTCCTATCTCCCATCCAATCATCAAGATTTTTCTTGAAGAGTGCTAATGAGGAGCTTTGTTTGATATAGATAGGTAGTTTGTTCCAGAGTATGGGAAGTCTCTGGGACAGGAATCTATCCCACCAGCATGTTCTGTTTATTGTGGTGACAAGGTTTAGGTCCCTAGACCATGTAGCTCAGAGGGATTGGGATTTCTTTAAGTGGAGCATGTCCAACAGCTTTGGGTTTGATATAGCTTTGTATGTTAGGCAGAGATCACCTCTGAGTAGGCGATGTGCGACAGAGTAAAGCTGGAGATTTTTGAGACGATCTTCATAGGGCATCTGTTTGAGGCCAGTAATCCTCTTTGTGAGGTATTTCTGTGGCCTTTCCAGTTGTTGTAGATGTCTTGTGAGGTACATACCAAAAGGGGTGCTGTACTCTATAATGGGTTTAATGAGTGATGAGTAGAGGGGAACAGTGACCTTTTTTTTCCTGGATGAGAAACCTTTTGTGATGAGGTGTGCCACGTAGAAGGATTTCCTGACTACTGTGGTGATGTGATTATCAAAGGAGAGACTACTGTCTACCTGTGTCCCAAGGTATTTTATCACACTTTCGGTGTTAAGTAGACTATCGCCTATGTGGTAGTTCATGGGTACAGAATTTTTACCAAAAGGGATGACAATGCACTTTTTGGCATTGAGCTTGAGGCCATGGCTTTGACACCAGGCATCTGTCTCAGTGAGGTCCTTCTGTAGGATGTCCACATTGTTAGGAGTTTTGATTAATTAATAAAGAGTTGAAGAGGGCAAGATTTAAGTGGGATAAATCACTGCTCCCCATAGAATAAGGTGGTTTAAGGCTACCTAGTCTGAAGGAATACTTTAGTGCTATGTAGTTAAGGCTTAAGTAGGATAAATCACTGCTCCCCATAGAATAAGGTGGTTTAGGACTATCTAGTTTGAAGGGATACTTTAGTGCTATGTAGTTAAAGCTCATATATATCTGTATCTACCTATCTATATTTATATACATATACATATATTTGCAAGAGGGGCTGGATTTTTCTTTAGCAATTTTAACTGTATTCATCCATAACAAGTAGCAATGATAAATTTCCAACATAAAATTCATACAAACTTACAAAATAGTAGAATCCAATTATCCCACATATTCTTAACCGTAATAAAATGAAACAGCATCTTTGTGTCAAAAACGTTTTGTGAATAACAGAATAAGAAAATGTTCCAATAGTTCTTAAATGCAAGATAAGCTGGAACTGTTTGGAGAAAGTAAGCAAGTGAAACAAGGTATTGGGGAAAAATAACTATGGGGAGAAGGTAATAGAGTGGGATGACTGCACACAGAAGTGGACCTTAGATTAGAGACTACCTTCACTATCAGGAACTGGTGGCAAAGATAAAGGGTAAGGGAATGTTAAGTGAAAGACCAGCTCTGGTCAGGTTTTAGTTGAGTCTAGAAGAAGCTGCTGTTAAATAAAAGAATTGTTAGTCGATCAAATAAAATATTGCATAATAACTATACGATTCAAACAGGACATTTTAGATAGGATTGAAAACATATAATAGAAAGGTTATATGCAAGGGAATAGTGGGAGGACATCTGTATGGCTTCTAAGCATGAAGCAAAATCCTGAAGGTTTAGGATTTTTGCATGGAAGTGTTTGTATAGGTGCTTTATGCACAAATCTTATTTCAGAGAATTTTTCCATGAAGCTAATGAAAAATGTTTTCAATGTCTTTTTTTCTGTTGTTTTGTTTTCTTTAACTGTATGAGTACCTATGTCATTACTGAAAATGTATGAAGTTAATAAAGGTGTTAAAAATTAAATGGTGAGGTCTAAGAACCACATAGAAAATGGACTACAGGAAGTAAGAAGGAAAGAAGGCAGGGAAGAGATTTAAGTAAGAATGTAAAACTGGAGAGGGACATGTAAAGACCAAGAGTGAGAAAGAGGAAGTGGGGTAAAGGGACAATTAATTCAGAAGACGAAGAACAAGAGTTGAGAGAAATGAAGAGTAGGCAAGGGGGTAAGGGAGTCCATGTGAGCAATGCACCATCTACCTCAGGCTAGGAGGTCTGTGTATAAGTGCTTTTTGTCCAAGGGTAAGGTGTGGGGGAGGGGCTAATGCTGCACTAGCCCAGGGTTTTGGTCTTAAGGCAGCACAAGAAGAAAAGATGAGATATAAAAGGGGTGAATAAGGGGATGTAACAAAGGCGGGTAAAAGGGAGAAGGCATGGGGAAGGAAAGGAGGAGCCATTGTATAAGGGAAATGAATAGCAGAATAAATGAATATGTCAAACTGGTGACGGGCCAGGGTGAAAATTAGGCAGATAAAGTCAGTAAACTGGAATGAGGAACAAAATCAACCCTTTAAGGAGGTGACAGATAAAAACAAATTGGAGCAGGAAGGTCAATTTTGGAACTAATACAAGAGGCCAAATTAAAGATGAGAGATGCAAATAAACTGAAATCAAAGCAGTTTCCAATGCTGGAACTAGAACACTGTAAAGAAAGGAATAAAAGGGGGTGGCTTTGATGTTCAGAAAAGACTACACTTACAGGTGGCAATGAAATGGTGTTGAGAACTTGGAAATGGAAGGTGGATTATTTTCAAAAGATGATGTGAAGAAGTGGAAGTGGATGTAAAGACAATTATGGCAGATTTACAATATGGAATATCTGTAGATGAACGGAAGAAACAGAATGGATCCCAGTGATAGGAATGATGCAGAGATGATATAATGCAACACTGGAGCTACAGAAGGTTTGTCAGTTTGAGGCAAAGGGTATATATCTGACAGATAAATGGCATTTGAAAGAAAAACTGAGAGATGGTTAATGATTACATACATGGAAGTAGATTGAATGAAAGGAATAAAAAATCAAGAATAACTAAGAAAGCTGTTATGAAAAATGGTTTAATAAAATTAGGGAGGAATAGAGGAACAATGACTGGTTTGGTTGGATCAGATGCAAATACCAGTGAGACAAAAACTGAGAACATAGACAGGGATATTTAGAAAGAAACAGGAATAAAAAGTAGGATGAAAAGGAAATTAAAGGAAGTTCAGAACAGACAGAGTGGGGAGGTGAAGATATGGAAGGAAGACAAATTAAGGCTATGAAGAATGGTGAGGCTGAATGAATTCACAAAAGGGGAAACAAAAATCACAGAGAAGGAGTTTTCATGAGGGTACACTGAAATTACAGGAAAATATTTCTGGTAGAATGGAGGTGAGGACAGAAAACACAACCTGTAACTTGATAAGGAAGGTGGAGCTCTGCACTGAGAGGAGAAAAGAAGGAAGGAGTTACCTATTCCTGTTAATATGCAGTATGAAGCTAGAAGATCTAGCCAGAAATAAGATAAGGGGATCAAGGAAAGTTAAGAGATTTGTATGTGGGAGATAGCAGTTCATCAAGAAAGAGTTTCTGGATATGATAGAAGATAGTGAGGAAGTACAGGAAGTTCATTAAAGAAGAGTTTCTGGATATGACAGAAGATAATGAGGAAGTATAGAAAACAAATCTTCAAATGGACAATGGAGGAGAAAATACAGTTAGAAAAAATCTGGAACGAAACCACATGAAGTAATAAAGAAAATTTAGATTTTTGAGTGGAACGATAAATGCTATTCAAATAAAGGTAGTAGTGACAGTAAAACACTTGCTGATACACACACTGTGGGGAACTACAAGAAAGAGAGAGGAGGTACAATTGATACGTTTGTGTGTAAGGAGGAGAAAGTGGGGATCATTAAGGTAAGGATGAGTGGATATTTGCATGAATGTTTAGAAGAACAAAGAGATTGACAGAGAATAGATTGCAGTGTTGACATAAGCAACCTAAATGTCTTAGAGTTCACACATTAAGATTCACTAATAGGAATCAAATGACACCTTAGAGGGTGCAGTATGCAATCACTTTGTTCAGATATGCATACTTCACTTTTCTGGATAAGTATCTGATGGCCAGGTATGTTTAGGTAGATGCAGGTGGCAGGGAGACTACCAGTTATCTTAGGAATTCATTTTCCTTTTAGACTTGTATTTTGAGTTCCTGACTGATGGAAAGTGAGGTCACAAATGGAGTATTTCTCCCCAGGCCTCCGCTGAAAATGGAATATTATTCCAGTTGCACTTTTCCAGAAAAAATGTCAAATAAATAAAGTAAAACAACACATTAGTGCAACAAACCATTAATCAAGACCAATAAGTTGGCATTGTGACTAATACATTAACTCCATTGTGGTCTTTTGCATTCATTGGCTCAAGAATCATTAATATCTTATCTTGAATCATGGCCTGATTTTGAAAGCAACAATTCTTTTATTAACAGCTGTCTTTTTAATTCATTGAAGCATAACAAATATTACTGTCTGCCTGCCTTTTAATTCTCTGCTGACCTTACATTTTTATGCTATGTGTAGAAGAGGCCTTTATCTTTTCAATAGTAATTCCACTGCATGCATATATGGTTCACACATACAGTTAAAATTAATTTTAGTAACTTCAACCAAGTGGAAAACACTGATCTGTTCCCTTTGACAGTTCTCATTCATGCCAAGAGGGAGTATAGGAGAAGCTAGAAGAATTAATTGTAAACAGAACTGAGAGAGAGGAATTTGTGAATAGAGAAGGAGACATAGAAAATGGTGTAAATGACTGGAAAGAAGGGGAAACAGCAACAGGAAGCTGCATGCTGTGAAATGGGAAAGACAGTAAAAGATAGAATATGACAGCTTATAGTGGAGAGATGCAGGCATAGCAAAACTAGGGCCATTATTTAAAAAAGAGGAAAGTGGAGAGAGAGAGATCAGCAGGGAAAGATGTGATGGGTTAACTTAACCAGGAAAAAGAAAATTGGTGAAAGTGATTGCAGCTCAGAGAGTGCTGAAGAGGTGATGAATACAATAGGATTAGAGGTGAGGGTCAGTTGATGATAAGGAATGGTTTCAGAGAGTGAAGATGAAAACTGGAAAGAGAAGGACAGTGGGACAGTAGAAATGGGGATGGTGTTACTGAGGCAAAGGGAAGGGATGTGTAGATTATGTACACATTAAAGCTTATACATATATAATATATATATATATATATATATATATATATATATATATATATATATATATATGTACACACACACACACACACACACACACACACACACACACATATATATGTGTGTGTGTGTGTGTGTGTGTGTGTGTGTGTATATATATATATATATATATATATATATATATATATATATATATATATATATATATATACACACACACACACACACACACACACACACACACACATATATGTGTGTGTGTGTGTGTGTGTGTGTGTGTGCGTATATATATAATAGTGCTTATTCGACTTGCTGTTCTCTGCCTGACTATTGCTGATCTTTGTCTGCATTTGATTTTTCCCACCCACCTGTCCACCTGCCCTACTGCTGTTTTACTTTTAAACTTGGTAGCGTTTGAGCTGCCTGCCCCAAATATAAATCTGATTTTCCCCCAGTCCCATCTCATCAGCTCATTACACTGAGCACTGAGAGATCAGCTGGGAAGGCCATCTTCCTTAGTCTTTTAAGCTTAAATCTTCTGTTTCCTCCCTTCCCACTTACAAGAAATTCACTTTATTCAGCTGCTTTTACTGTATCTGTGCTTCTTCCTTCATTATTACTTAATTTAGCTTTTTGCTGCACATTCTTAAAGTGTCCAGTTGCATTGAATCTGCTACATATATTACTGCTTGTTAGAAGCCTGATTAAATTGTAGCTGTTATTCTAAACCTCTTAGTTTTGATTCAAGCACTTGAGCTTCAAACTACTTATCTTACATAAGGAAGGTTTATGGTTTACTCTCTTGTGGCAGTAGAGGTAATGTACACCCTTCTTAGTTTGGAATTGCTGGTTGAAAGCTTATTGAGTCTGTTATTTTAAAAGTGTTTTATTTCTGGTTTTAGCGTTTGGTCTCCAGGCTAGTTATTTCACATTAAGAAAGTTTGTGGTCTATACTCATGTGGGAGTAGAGGGTAGCCTCCACCCTTCTGAGCTGGAAATTGCTTGTGAAGGTTTATTGTGCCTGTTATTCTAACTATCTTTGTTCTGATTTAAGCACTTGGGCTCCAAAACAATTAAGGTTTGTGTTCTACACTATTGTGGCAGTAGAAGATAGCCTATTCCCTTCTAAAATGGGAATTGCTGGTCAAATGCTTATTGTGTCTGTCATTCTAAAAGTGTCTTAGTTCTGGTTTAAGCACTTAGGGTCCAAACTAGTTATTTTGCATTAAGAAGATTTTGTGGTCTACACTCCTGTGGGAGGAGAGTGTAGCCTCCACCCTTCTGAGCTGGTAATTGCTAGTGAAGGCTTACTGTGTCTGTTATTCTAAGTGGCTTTGTTCTGGTTTAAGCACTGGGCTCCAAACCAATTATTTTACATTAGGAAAGTTTTTGGTCTACACTCTTCTGGCATTACTGTCTAGACAGTTTTTTTTAACTACTAGAGCATCTAGTTTGCTCATAGTTGAGTGTTCATCAAGTTCCTTGTCTTATTGACTTGTTCAATATTTAAATTTTCCTCACTCCTCCCTACTACATCAGTAGCCAATGCACTTCCTGACTCTCTCTGTGACCAGTCTGGTTGAGATGGTTGTAACAAATGCCTCATGTACACCGACAACCCACTTATTCTTAATAGAACAGGTAAAGTATGTGAGAGGTGTAAATACACTTTAACACTGGAGGCAAAATGCTATCATACAATCAAAACTAATCCTATAGAGGTTGTCAGTGACTCTTACGCCATGCCTACTGCACTGGGTAAAGATCCTACACATAAAACTACTTATGCTGAGGCCCCTAGAGGTAACTTTCTTAAAACATTAAAACCTCATGCAAACTACAACCAAAGAAAGGGTATTCAGCCATCATGTAAACACTCTGTTAAAACACCACCCACAGCTACACATATTAACACTATCCAATGCCTCTACTACCAAGCCTTAAGGCAAACCAGCACACTGCCAAATTTCCTGGTCATTGGTGATTCTATAGTAAGGCATGTCAATGTCTGCCTCACCAGACTGAGTAAGGAGAGAGTCACAATTAGCTGCCTTTCTGGGGCTAGGATCTATTAAGTCACACAGGCATTCAGGATATTGAACCCAGGTACCAGTATGACTCCATCATAGTCCATGTGGATGTTAATGACATGAGATGTACCTTGACTATACAAAGTGGGACATGATTGAGCTTGCTGATTATGTATTTCAGGCAGGTATGCACCTAGCACCTAGTAGCATACTACCTTCTCCAAGGATGATGCCACATTACCAACAGAAAATGATTAATTTTAACAACTGATTTAGCTTCTGGTGTCACTCCAGGGGAGTACAATATTTGACAGCCCAGGAGGACATGGTTGACAGACTCTGGCTTCTTTGCCAGGGATGGTCTGCACTTGTCTCATCTAGACTCTCAGAGAGTAGAAAATACCTTTTCCACCCCATAATGCCCTTTTAGGCAATGCCAAACTGATAAACCTACCAACTTAACTGAAGCTATGAAGGCATATTTGAAGGTGGTACTACTCAATGCAAGAAGATTTAACAAGAAACTCCTCTCCATACCCATCATACCTCATTATGAAGGACATTCCTCATTTGGGGTCTTAAAATGTTCACTTTCCTCAAAGTTCTAAATTGAAACCATCTGTCACCCATTCAGTGTTAGGAATTTTTTTAGCTGATATCCATGATAAAATAACTGAATCATATTAATTCATCAAAATAACTTTTTATAAGTAAAAATAACACATTTTAACCATCCTATGAGCTTTTTTGGGTGAAGTTCTTAATAAGCATTCCACATTTTGCCCATTTGTTCCATATTATAAGTTGAAATGTTCCTCATTTTGGAGATGGAAGGTTGCGAGCTATACTCCACTCATGCAAACCTTCCTCTACTGAGGAGTGTAGACATCTGTGTAGTAATGGAGACATAGTTTAAAATCACTGACACTACACCAGCAGTGCAAGGTTATAATGCCTTTCAAAGACCAGCTGCTGCACAGGAGGGATCTAAAGGTGGCGGAGCCTCAGTCTTTATTAAAAATAACCTCATCTCCAGACTAGTTAAAGGGTATGACCCACTGGAACTCATACATGTGCAAATCACCATAAACAGGGTGTCACACCATATCCTTGCAACCTAAGTCACCCTCTATATCCCAGAAAACCTATTCTACCTATCTCAATAAACTAGAGTCCCTCACCATTCAACACAATACAATATTCATGGGGGATCTCATCTCCCTCTCTATAGACTGGGAATCCTACAGCACTTCTAATGCACAATCCCACCAATGCCTAAACATTGTTAATAACGTCTTGGAAGAGTTTGTCCATTCTCCCACCAGGGGTATGGGGGGAGCAATGTTCTTCACCCAATATAATATCTTTGCTCATCAAATTTGACCACGAGGCAGTATTATTTTAATAAAAATTAAATCTGGTGCTCCAGAAAAAACAAAAACCTTTAGGAGCTATTAAAAGGCTAACCTCTCTCTACTAAGCAATATCTTGGCTAAATTCCAAGCACCCCCAAACTCTGTAAACACTATAGTATACAATGAGCTATTTACAAGATCTCTTGTACAGCCATATTGACAGCTGTATAGAGTGCGCTGTGCCCACTTGCATTAAGAAAAAGACAAACTCAAAAGACAAGCCACCCTGGTGGAATCACAATATATATTAATGGGTTATACAACAAAAGAAAATAAATCTTGGCCAAGCATAGTAGAAACAGAGCCATACATACAAGTCCCCTTACCAATATAAATGGACAGCTAAGAGGATTAATTAATACTTCAAAGTCTAAATTTGAAAAAAAATAGCTCCTCAGGCAAAGGACAACCACAAAGCTTTCTACAGCTACATCTGTAACCTCAGAGGAAATACATAACAATGCACAGAACTTATTGAAATAGGCATCACCCACACTGAACTGGAGGCAGTTACCAACCTTTTGGCTAACAGATTCAGCTCAAATTTCTCCCCCGACTCCCCCAATAGTCCAAAGAAAATATGGATAACACAACCATAAGCAACCATTACTAGAGAACAGGTCATCGATGCACTTTTCAAGGCCAAAACACTGCATCAGTGGGCCCCAATAACATCCTGGGATGTTTAATAAATAGCATGAAACATGACCTGTCTGGTCTACTTTAATCACTTTTCAACTGCAGCCTTCAGTCAGGTTTTGTGCCCAAGGAATGGACGATGGTTACAGTCATACCCCTGTACAAAGAAGGTCCAACTACTGATTTGGGTAACTACAGGCCCATAAGGTTTACCAGCCTCATATGTAAGGCCTTGGAAAGAATAATCATTGGCATTATAAAAGAGGACATAGGGAACCTGCAAATGATAGACCCATCACAGTTCGGCTTGGTTAAAGAAAGTTCATGCCTATTAAATCTGGTGAACTTTTCTGAGAGGGTCACCAAAGCATTGGATGAAGGTAAGACTGTGCACACAGCTTACCTCAACCTGGATGAGGATGTGATACAATACCCCACTCAAGTATTATAGACAAGCTCACTAATTTAGTTATAAATATTTTTAACACCCACTGGATAGCCAAATAGCTCACTGATATGACCCAGGAAGTCAAAATAGGTGAGGTGACTTCCACCAAGAGGCCAGTCACTAATGGAGTCCCCCAGGGCTTGGTACTGGGCCCTCTCATTTTGGCAGCAATTTCTCTGAAATGGAAGCAAATATTGAAGGCTTATGGCTGAGTAAGTTTGCAGATGGTTGCAGGCTAGGGGTTATCATCGACTCCCCTACAGACATGAGCATTCTTCAAGAAAGTCTACCTCTGACTAACAAATGGTGCCAAAGCCATGGTCTTAAACTCAATGATAAGAAATGCATAATTGCATTGTTTGTGAGGTCAACCAGCCCAGGTAATTACCATTTTGATAATACATCCCTAAGAGTTGACCCAGTGGTCAGGGATCTAGGTATAGATCAGTGTGTATCTTGAATCTAGTCAGCCACTGTAGTTAGATAGCATGTGCATATAGGTTACTGAGCATGTGCAAGATCAGTAACATTTTGTATAGTCAGCCAGAGTAGTGCAGGCATGAATGGAGATGCACATGTGAAAGTGTTTGAAGTAACAAGTCAGTTAGTTAGCTTATGGGGTTGAAAGTACAACTCCAGTTACAACTCCTGATGTGTTTATGTACAATAAACGACTTGAATGCATACCCTACCTCAGTATCTCATTTGAATACATGAGACATGTGACATGATGTCAGAATGGGATCCAAAGTTAAAGCAGCTTACAAATCATGAGGCATGAAGTTAAAAGTGAAGAAATATACAGGAGCAAACCTGCAAACAAATCAGCAGTTATTCAAAGATACTTAAACTTGTTTAAATGATTTTTCAGTCACCAAATATGTGGCAAAGCATTCAAAATGTTTGAAATAATTACTGAGATAAATGAAATGTCCAAAATAGTGACATATTGATAAAAGTGTTTGAAATAATTTGTGAAGTGCTTAAAATGTACGAAAAGGCTAAAACAACCATTTTTTTTTCACATTGTAAGACTTTTTCTCACAAACTAAAACTTTTCAAAGTATCCAAAGTGTCGTGTTCTCATTGTTTGCAGTACTAAAATAAAGGCTTTTCATAGAGATTGTTTTGCAGATGGGAATAATTACTAGTACCTAGTCTATGCTTATATTTAAACACATTTTGTTGTTATGGAAGAGGGATTTTGCAGACCTGGACCGCTAGTGTTTGATAATAATATTGCTGAGAACTGATAAGTGTTTTGAAAGAATATGATATTTTCATACAGGCTGTGTTTTCTGATAAAGACACATGTACAAGAGCATTTACACTCCTCAATTTAGCTGGTTCAGAAGCCATTGAGAGGAAACATTCATTTGTATATGCACATGCCATGTATGTAGGGGAGGGGAGAGCCACCATATCGTGTTACAGGCTGAAACACAGGAAATCCCTGAGTGCTTAAAATGTACATTTAGAGAAATGTGTAAACCTGAAAGAATACTATGATGGAAAGGTACATATTTTACATAAGAAATCAAAAGCTTTAAGAAACTATAACAGCATTTATTACTGACTTGAGAAATAAAGCGGAAACTTGCAGATTTAGTGATTTCTGAGATGAGTTGATAAAAGACTGTTTTGAATGTGTGGTGTTAATGATGCAGTGAGAAAGATTTTGCTTTAAGATAGTGAACTAACTTTGAGCAAAGCCATAGAGATTTGACAAATACATGAGCTTACAGAAAAGCACACAAATATGCTTATGAATGAGAAAAGCATTCTTGCAGTATCTGCTAGTGCAAATGTTGATAGTTTACAACAGAAAGTTAAGATGAAAAAGAGATATAAACTGAATGGTTGTGCCACACCTAACCTCATTGTTAACTGTTGCAATTATGGAGGCAGTCATGAATCGAAATGAGAAAAGTGCTTAGCTTTTGGTCAGCAATGTTACAAATGTAAAAAGTGGAATTATTTCAAAAGGCTTTGCAAGTCTGAAGTAACACTTCAGCAGTAACATTTGAAGAAGCAAGTAGATCAGAGAGAGAGCTGTGAGCAAACTTTTTATGTTGATGGTGTCTCTGTGATCAGTGAAACAGTTAATACAGTAAACTATCAGTTGGCAGCAAAGAGTGAAATATTTTGTACTGTATGAATTAATGGGAAGTGTTAAAGCTTAAAGTAGACACTGGGTCTCAGTGCAATGTTTTATCAGCACAAATGTTTGCTAAAGTAAAAGCTGGTGAGAAATTTGATTCAGCGAAGTGTGCAAAACTAGCTGCTTATGGTGATGAAGAGATTCAGACTGATGGTGCTGTAGTTCTTTCATGCCATTCTGATGAAAACAGCTATGACTTACAGTTTTATGTAGTCAAAAGACATGTGCAGTCACTGTTAGGCCTCAAAGACAGGTTGAGAATTGGACAGATTTCATTTAATAAAGAGGTTACTACATAAGTATGAACAACAATGGTAGTTTTACACAGAGCATTTTTAGTGAATATACTGCTATTTTCAAAGATGAGCTTGGCGAACTTCCAGTCACATATTCCATGAAATTAAACCATGAAGTAAGCCCAGTTGTCAGACCAGCAAGGAAGAATCTGATAGCAATGCACAGCAAAGTAAAAGCAGAACTTGACAAAATGGTGAATTTAGGTGTCCTTACTCCAGTAGAAGAACCAACTGAATATGTAGCCTCCATGTTTGTAGCTCATAAGAATAGCTCAGATGATATTCGAATATGTACTGTTGCATGAGACCTAAACCACTTAAGCATCATCATCATCCGATGTGTACAGTAGAAGAGGTAGCCGCTCTCTTGCCAAATGCCACTATTATTTCAGTCTTAGATGCAAAAAGTTCCTTTTGGCAAATTTTGCTGGATCATAAATCTTCATTGTTAACCACTTTCAGCACACCATTAAGTAGAGACAGATTTTTTGAGAATGGCATTTGGAATAAATGCTGCCAGTGAAGTCTAAGCAAACAGTCATGCTTGAGATGCCAGTTCCAGCAAATGTCACATCTTTACATAGTTTCCTCGGCATGGTCAAAAAATTTAGGAAAGTTCATCCCAGATTTGACTTTGAGTGAGCTTTCTGCACCATTACATGAGGTGACACACAAAAATGTAAACTGGTCCTAGTTGGAACAACACGAAAGAGCATTTGATGTATGGAAGCACAAAATTGCTAGCCCACTCACATTGAGATATTATGATGTTCAGAAACCTGTAACCCTTTCGTGTGATGCTTCAATGTATGGACTTGGTGCAGCATGTCTTCTGGAAGGCATACCAGTAGCCTATGCATCCAGAACTTTAACCCAAACAGAGCTGCAGTATGTACAAATTGAAGGCAGTACTGTTCACATGTTCGAAGTTCAATGATTATATTTATGGCAGACCTATCCAAATAGAGACTGATCATCAACCTCTAGTGACAATTTTGAAAAAGCCAATACATACAGCCCCAGCACATTTCCAATGCATGATGTTAAAATAGCAAAAGTACAATTTCAACATTGTCTATACAAAGGGAAAATATTTATACCTCGCTGATGCTTTGTCATGAGCACACAGACAAACAACAGAACAGCATGACAATGAGAAAGCAGACTTTGAAGTCAAGGAAGTCAGAAAATTTTTGTCATCACTGCTTGATGAACTCAGAAATCACACAGCTTCCGTCCCAATTCTCCAGAGGCTAAAAAATGTTATCATTCAAGGATGGCCAACACAACAAGCCAGTTTACCACTAGACATACATCAGTATTTTCCTTATCAAGACGAGCTCATGATGAAAGATGGATTCCTCATGAAAGGTCCAAAAGTGATAACTCCTAAAGCATTACAACAGCACTATATCAAAATTTTGCATCGTGGTCACCTGGGTACTGATTTAACCAAAAGAATGGCAAGAGGCATAGTATTTTGGCCTTATATGTCAAAAGATATAGAGAAGGAAACTCTAGCATGTTCAATTTCCAACAGCACCAAATTGCACCAACAAAAATAACCACTTCAGTTAAACTAGATTCATGAATTACCCTGGTCGACAGTTGCTACTGATATTTTCGAATAGAATGGTCAACATTACTGAGTCAACAAAACGCTAATCCGTTGCAGAGAACACCAACGTATAAACCAAGAAAACTTTCAGGTGTCCCAGGGTAACAAAATCCACCATAAGCCATGCCATGATTAAAAGATAAAACACTTTATTCCATAAGATAAAAAATGTTAAGTGCTTTCATCCATAACATGTATTCAAGGACTTCATCAGAACATTTAAAATAGTGCAAACCAACCCCTTTTAAAAATGAGTAATTAATGATGTTAATAGTGACTGACATAAAATTAAAGAAATATTACTGTCAACCTAAAACGTACACCATAAACACATAAATTATAAAATAACAAACATGAATTTGAAAAGTAAACAAAATCTTTCCATATTTCAAAGCTGTAATGCTCTTTTTTTTCAAAACAAGCAATAATGGTACATGGTCATTTAAACCTGGTGTATAGTTAGCTTTCAATCTAATAATCCAGTATACCTCCCTAAGCTCAAGCATCAATTACCACCACCCTCCCCTGACACTACGAGGAACCACTTCAAGGATACCAAACACAAACCTTGGTGGTTTATTGTAACAACAATTCAGGGTCTTTTTAAATAAGGCATTATTAGAATTACCTTTCTCTATTGCATAAATATGTTCATATATCCTGGTTCTCAATTTTCTTTCTGTTTTGCCCACATAGAAGTTCTTACACAGTGGGCAGAAAGCAATATAGGTCATCCCTTTGGAGTTACAATTCCCTCTCTGTAAATTAATTCCTTTCATGCCATCCTTAATAAAAATAGTGTCATTATTACAAACATATGGACATTGTCTACAACTACCACAACTAGTGGCACCCTTGTGTACTAAGGTGACTATAGGTGATGGGTGTTCCATAAAATATTTAATGTTACGTCCTGTTTTATAAACCACCCTAGGACAAGAACCCAATATATTGAAAATCTCTTGGTCAGCTGGAAATATTCCAATTTTTCTTTAGAATATCTCTTACTTGTTTTTCTCCCTCTCCATATGTAAGAACCATGGCCCTACAAATTTTTTTTATCAGAACCATTGTGCTTCACTGAGATATTTGAAATAGATTCCCCACTACAAAGAAGGGGTCTGAACTTATTATCCCGTCCTGCTTGTAATTCATTAATCTCCAGGAGGAGCTGGTCAGGGTAACCCCTTAATTTGAACATGTTCGTGATGTACTTCCTTTCTTCCTGAAACAGTTCCTTACTGGAACACATTCTGGCAGCCCTAACCAACTGTCCCTTGAAAATATATTTCTTATTATGTGGTGGGTGACAGCTATTAAAATTCAAATAGCTGTTCGAAAAAGTCTCTTTCCTAAAAATCTTAGAGAAAAAAATCCTTCTTTCACTATCCTTGGAAACCATGACATCTAGGTAATTAATACCTTCCAAGGAACTAGTAGATGTAAATTTAAAGTAGGGACAAATCTGATTAATATAATTTGAAAACTCCATGAACCCTGTTTTTTCGCTCTTCCAAAGAATGAATATATCATCCAAATAGTGAAAACAGGTATACCACTGTGTACTAAAAATACTCGAAAATACATACTTTTTCTCCCAAGAATATAAAACAAGATTTGTATATACAGGGGCACATGAAGCTTCCATGGCAACCCCATGACTTTGTTTAAAAAATTCCCCTCAAAAGTAAAAAAATTGGAGGTTAAAATAAACTCCATAGCTACCATAATAACATTGATCAAATCATTCTTAAGATTTGTAAGCTCTAAAATGGCTTCATGGAACAATTCCAGACCAACCTTGTGAGAGATTGATGTAAAAAGATCTACTACGTCAATCATAGAAAACAAACATTCTTCACTATACCAATTATTTTCAAACTTAGACAGGAAGTCCCAAGAGTCTTTCAGTAAATATGGGACTTCCCTTAGTGTTTCCTTCAAAATCCTATCTATAAAATTGCCTAGGGAGTAAATTGAACAATTCCTACCTGAAACAATAACATGAAAGGGTGGGTTATCAATATTCTTGTGCATCTTCGGTATTCCGAAGGCCACAGGTATCAATGGATTGTCAGTCTTTAAAAACTCAAATAAATCTTCAGATATAGCTTCCTGAAAAGGGAGTCCTCCAGAAATAACTGAATTTTCCTGTGTGCTAGAAAAAATTCATGCACCAACAAAAAGAACCGCTTCAGCTTAACTAGATTCATATATTACCGTGGTCGACAGTTGCTACTGATGTTTTTGAATAGAATGATCAACATTACTTAGTGGTAGTCAACTCTTATTCAAATTAGCTTGAAATTGACCTTCTTCCTAAGTTGATGTCCAGCACAGTCATTACAAACTTTAAGAGACATTTAACAATGGTACACAGTTTACAAGTCAGCAGTTTAAAAAATTTGCTGAGTCTTGGGACTTTGTACATATTACTAGTAGTCCTGAGTATCCACAGTTCAATGGATAAGCTGAGCATGCAGTTCAGAGTGCAAAACATTTGTTGGAGAAATCCAAGAGAGAGGGTACTGATGTTTTCCTTAAATTACTCAATCTCAGAGGCATTCTTCAAGATAACTTACTTGGTTACCCTGCTCAGAGATTGATGTCCAGACAGACTATAACAACTCTCCTGATCAGCAAATGATTGCTGGTACCAAATGCAAAGAACAACAGAATGGTTAAGGCTCAACTTTTGAGAAAGCATCAGTCACAAACGTTGGACTATGATAAATCCAGTAAACCATTAAAACAAGAAGTTGTGAAAATGCAAACGTCTAAAGGAAACAACCGAGTGTGAATAATCAATAACATTTATGAGGAACACAGTCTGAAGGAATGGATTTCAGAAGGAATCAAAGACATATATTACCAGTCTTTAAACCAGTGATGCAGCAGATTGCCCTTGCCAATGACTCTGTTTCTCAGAGTGACTGTACACCTGTTCAAATTCCAGAGGACAGTGTACTTTCTTCAGATAATCTTGATGCAGTCCCCAAAGTCCATATTGTGAAGGGATCCCCAGAAACTGTTGCTGTTGTTAAACCTAGTCAAAGTTTTTATGTGATCAGATCGGCTAGAATTTCCAGACCCAATTTGAAATACACAACAACTTAGACTTGAGTTCAAATTTGTTGTTAAATGTTGATGTGATATTTAGCTTGTAAAATGTCTTGTTCTCATATTGCACATTGAACAAATTAAAGAGAGAGGATGTAGATCAGTGTATATCTTGAACCTAGTCAGCCACTGTAGCTAGATAGCATATGCATATTAAGTTACTAAGCAGGTGAAAGATCAGTGCCATTTTGTATAGCCAGCTAGAGTGAGTGCAGGCATGAATGGAGATGCACATCTGAGAGTGTCTGAAGTGGGTCTATAATAGAACAGCGAAGAGGCGTTTAATCGAGCACCTCTTCATCGACACATAAAGTGTGAACATACTAAAGCGCAAATGCTCAAAACAGTGATTTTTTTCTTGATTTTTAAACATCACTCCATAACATCCAAGTCACCCTGGTGCTAGCTCTGTGGTAGAGCTGCTTGACTTTACTCACGCACAGTGTTCCGGGTGCTCCCTCCCTGCCTCAAAAACTAAAAGGAAAACCACCTGTTAACCTGAAGACATCCTTGAAGCTGACTGCTTGTCAGGCTTTACAAAAAGCTTCTATCTTAAAGTACATGTACAGCACAGTGTTCCAGGTGCTCCCTCCCTGCCTCAAAAACTAAAAGGAAAACCACCTGTTAACCTGAAGACACCCCTGAAGCTGACTGCTTGTCAGGCTTCACAAAAAGCTTCTATCCTAAAGTAAATGTACATCACAGTGTTCCGGGTGCTCCCTTCCTGCCTCAAAAACTAAAAGGAAAACCACCTGTTAACCTGAAGACACCCCTGAAGCTGACTGCTTTTCAGGCTTCACAAAAAGCTTCTATCCTAAAGTAAATGTACATATATGTTGCTACTTTCTAATTTTATCTGAATGTCTATAGTGTTTTGTGAACCCCTCCATGCGAAAGCCAGCAGCTGACCGCAGATCCTAGCCAAAACTCCTCCTCTAGTATTTTTTTCCTTAAGCTTATTTTTATTTCACACTGGAAAAACCCTCTTACTTACCTCTCCTAGTTGCTATTTCCCCTCTGTCCACTAGGTGGCAGTATTCTAACAATCTCTCTATTTCAGTTTTTAACTTTCTATTCCCAAAGGTCTTAAATCTAGTCCCTAGACCATAATTCTTATCCCCTTGCTAATCTATCAGGGAATTTCACTCTTACCATAATAATTAGCCATATATCTTAGATAGAATAACTCACCATTTCTCACTATTTCACACTCATTTCCACTTTACTAAGCCAGATCTTTAAAGACAGCTGATAATTTTTTCTGCTGCACCTACCTTATTGCTCCTGCCTGCTCCATTCACCCTGCGGGCTCACTTCGCTCCCCTACCCTACCCCCAAATCTCACCCACCCCTACAACACCTAACCGTATACTTCCTTAGCCACACCTCTACCCCATATCAACCAACAGCTCACTCAATCTCATTACGCTCTTATCACATTGCTCCCAATTTACTTAATTTCCCTAATTACCTAATCCTTCTCTTTACATAGACAGACCCTAATCTTGTCCTTCCAGAATCACTAATCACTTTACTTTACTCATCCTACACCTCCTATCTTTCCTATTCTATACCATCCTACTATGGCTATCTCTAGCTTACAAAGACATCTTAACATACTCCTCATGTCCACAGTTCTTACCACACTCCTACCTTCCCACAGCCTCTCCTGCTATGAACACCTAAGCCTTACTAAACTTAACAGCCCCTTAAAACAAACAACCCCTTTCTCTTCTCCAGCCTCTCAAACCCATAGTAATATAACACCCTCTTCATCCTACCTTTTACCACATTTCCATAGACTAACCCATATTAAACACTTCCAAACCAGAAAAACTGACCCCATCTTATGTAAACTTGGGAAACTCTCACAGAATCCCGAACAGCACCTACTCGTACATGGTGACATTCATCCAAACCCAGGCCCTAGCATATCCACATGTAATCCACAATCTACCCGTCCCTCCATCTCACGTACCCCCACTAAAACCCCAAACACACTTCTTATAGCTCACCTGAATATACGTAGCATTAACAATAAAATCACCCAGCTGCACACCCTGCTAGATTTACATTCCTTTGACATCCTATGTCTATCAGAAACCTGGCTCAAACCAGTTACTAAAGACAATGATATAATCCCACCTGGCTACAACATCCTGAGACTAGACCGTCTAAATAAAAAGAGTGGTGGGTAGCAATATTGTTCAAATCTGAATTGCAGGTCACCTCACTAGATACTCAACCACCCTCACCTAATAATTCTGAGATTTTAATATCCAAGCTCCAAGTTAATGCTAATAAAGCCATATACATTATTTGCTCATACATCCCCCCAGGTAATAACATAAATACTCTTGAAAACACCCTTAGTTGGCTCTCCACCTCCTTCCCACAAGAAACCATACTCCTTGGGGATTTTAATATTGACTGGAAATGTTGTACTTCTGGAAATCCAACTACTCACATCAATCTTTATGGATTTCATCAAACCATCACCTCCCCTACCACAACCCATAAACCTAGCAAAAAAAAAACACCTTAGACTGGATACTAGTAAACAGTAATCCCCAATTATACAAAACAGGCTTACTTCCCGATGATATTAGTGACCATTCTCTGACCTTTATATATAGACAAAAGACCTCACTCCCCAACCAAATTAACTGCAAAACTACACGAAACAAGAACAATCTAAACCCAGTTAACTTTCAAGCTGAGCTTAAAGCTTGCAATTGGTCACCCCTAAAATCCCTGCCTCCTGATGATGCAATCTCATACTTTAACAATAAATTCTTACAAATTCTGGAACACCATGCTCCCTCTCGCACTGTTAGAATTAGGAACAAACCTGACCCTTGGCTCACAAATGAGACAATGCAAAAAATGAGACTGAGAAATAAAACCTGGACCAAATGGAGACATACTAAAACTCTACTGATCATCTAAACTTTAGGCAGCTTAGAAATGTCACAAAAGATTTATATTCCTTGATAAAAAAAATTACCTCAGATTCCAAAAGACCCAACATCAAAACCCACAAAAATTCTGGTCAGGAATAAATAAATTGCTACACACTGGACACTCCAAAATACCTACCCCCATTAATTTGACTCAAAACTTTCCCAGCCAAATTGCTGATATTTTTAACAAATATTTCTCTGGAACAGTCCAATCATTAGCCAATACCTTACCCCCTATACCACCTGTTACTACTGCTGAGTCACCCCTGTCAACCAACTTACTCCACACATTACACCTCCAACCTGTCCCAACATCCCATATATACAACCTACTTCTCAAACTTAAACCCTGCACTCCATCAGTTGACCTCTTACCAGCTGAATACCTGCAAATGGCAGCTGGAATACTTGCCTACCCAATTTCTATCTTAATTAACAGAACCATAACAGAATGCTCCATCCGCTAACTATGGAAAGTCTCACACATTATTTCACTCCATAAGGGAGGTAACTCAAATGAACTCTCTAACTTCTGCCCCATAGCCCTACTTTCCCCATTAGCAAAAATTATGGAGAGATGTATTCATCAACAATTACTTGATCATCTCCTCCAAAACCACCTACTAGTGGACTGCCAGCATGGCTTTAGACCATTCCATAGTACTACAACAGCACTCCTATCCTTTTCAGACCGCACTAATAAAAACCGTAACAACAACTTACTGTCCTCAGCCCTCTTTATTGACCTCTTTAAGGCATTTGACATGGTGAATCACCAATTATTGTCAGATATCTTAAGGTCTTTCTCATTTGACACCCCAAAATGTCCAGTGGTTTAAGTCCTACTTAGGAAATAGACACCAAGCAGTACTCTGGGACAAAAAACTATCCACGCAACTCCCCATCTCTCTTGGTGTCCTTCAAGGCTCCATTCTGGGACCTCTCCTCTTTACTATTTTCATTAATGATCTGAAAACATCCATTCCACAGGCCACCGGTATACAATACGCCGATGACGCGACATTAATATGTAGCACCTCATCACCTGGAGAGCTTCAAACCAAGACCCAAACAGTATTTAGCTTAGTCGAAAACTGGTTCCATCGATGCTGTCTCCTCCTTAACCCCCAAAAAAACAAATTATTATTGTTCTCTCCCACATCAAAGTCCCCTGCTATTAACTTTACAGTCACATCCAACAATGGGACTAAAATAGCTCCCGACTTGTCCACCAAACTGCTAGGAGTGACTATTGATAACAATCTGAACTTTGACAGACAAATTAACCTAACTATTAGATCTGTTAATAGAAAACTTGGTTTCCTTTATAGACTCAAACCCTTTCTCACAGGTTCAACTAGGTCTACTATCGCCCAAAAACACCTAATCTCCACCCTTCTTTATGCTTCCCTAATCTATACAAACCTCTCCAAAAGCAATATCAGTAAACTGGCAACATCTTATAATAACATAGCCAGATTTGCTACTGGATCCCCATTTAGAACCCATCACTGCCAGAATCTCAAACTATTAAGATGGCTGAAACTGTAAAGTCAGCATTGTATACAGCAACTTACAATCTTTCATAAGATTCTGCATCATACCACTAATACTCCCATTCTCAGCAACCTTATTAGCCAATACAAAAACCTAACAACCCTAAGATCTGCAAATAGGGTACTAGTATCTACCTTAAAATCTAACAACAAGTCTGGGGATTGCCTGTTCACTAACTCTGTTGGTAACACTTGAAACAAGCTTCCAAGTGAACTAACATCCCTCTCATCCACCCCACTGTTTAAAAAGCAACTAAAAATCTTCCTAAAATCACAATGGTTATGCCCTTGCACCAACCCAGACTGACACTATTCATCTCGCCTGACCACCTTTCCCAGCTGATATACCTCCCCACTGTTTTGTTTTTTTCTCTACTAATCTACCAAAAAACACACTTCCTAGAGAACCAATATAAAAAAACAAATAAAAAGAAAATTGTTTCTTGTATTGCATCTATTTTACAAAATGTTTTTAACTATAAATGATTATCAATGATGTTTATATTGTTATGATTTTTTTTATGTCTTGGAGCTTTTCTCCCCAGGCCTCTGCTGAAAATGGACATATATGCAGTCAGACAATCCAGGTCAACAAATGTAAAATAAATAAATAGTGCAATCTCAGAGTTGGTATATTTAGTTAGGGGGGTAGGTTTGAAAGTGTGTGTGTGTGTGTTATTTTTCCCAGGGAAAGAAATTGGTGTTCTGAGCATTCACGCTTTAGTGCGTTCGCTGTTTATGTGTCGACGAAGAGGCGTTCGATTAAATGCCTCTTTGGTGTGATGATATAGACCCTTTTGAAGTAACAAGTCAGTTAGTTAGCTTTTGAAGTTCAAAGTACATGTTAAAGTTAAAACTCCTGATGTGTTTTCATAGAATAAATAACTTGAACTCATACCCAGCCTCAGTGTCTCATTTGAATGCACGAGAAAAGTGACACTAGGTACACACATAGACAGTAGCCTTGCCTTTGACTACCATGTGGCCACAGTGGTGAGAAAATCCTTTTATGTTGCACAACATATAAGTAAGGGCATGAAATATAGGTCCAAAAAGGTCATTATCCCACTATTTCTGAGGAGTGATCAATGCCTGGCTTATAAAACATCTGCAAACCTCACACCTACATATTTGCAAGTCAAAGAGTAGAGAAACACAAGGTCTAGGGACCTGAATTCTGTCGGTGACTTAAATAGAACATGTTGGAGAGACAGAAATTTGTCCCAGAGACTTGCCCATCTTATGGAACAGGCTTCCCATCCATGTGAAGCTGAGTTCATCTATTACCCAGTTTAAGCGCAATCTAGACAAGTAGATGGGGAATAGGAAATTTGCACCAGGCCTGGTACTTATGTTCCTTATAGAGAGAGGTAGCTTATAAATGCCTGCCATTCAATGTCCTTTTTGGATACAGGACATCATTGTTTTTTCTAGAAAACCTAGCTAGGCTTACAAAGCCCCCCGCCCGGTCATAAGCCTAGTAACAGTCTATGAATCTATAAATCTTTGAATGAAAAAGTGTGGCACATACGTGTTCAACACACACACACACACACACACACACACACACACACACACACACACACACACACACACACACACACACATACACACACAGACGCACACATACACCCACACAGTTTACATTTATAATTGTGAGGTAAGGTTTGGCGACCACAGGTCATCGAATTACGGCTGGCCGACCCGTGTTGCTGATCGTTCAGTTTTGTGAGCCCCAGTTCAGCGAATGCACAGTGCATTTCCACATATGAGGTTGGTCTTGTAACTAGAGATCGTGGTACAGTGGGGATTGGGAAATTTACCCTTTTCCCCACTATAGTGTGATCTTGGAGTTGGAATATATAATTTGCAGGGGGGGTGCAGGGGGGCTTGCCCCCCTGCAAAAATGTGTAGTTTAGTGTTGTGCAGTATGCTCATACTGCTGACAACCAGAACTACAGTTACTGTTGTTAAGGTGTGGGGTGAACGGTTGTTGAATTATGCTGATTCAAATTATCAGCATGTTATTTGACATACTGACTTGATTGGTGTTTTGTGTCTCATTATGTTTGTCTGCATTTTGGAAAGTTTTTATTTTGTTCATCAGCCATATGATAGTAAACACACACACACACACACACACACACACACTCACATGCATGCACACACATAGACACACACTTTTACATATATTGCATCCCCTTGAAAAGAAAGATGCTAGTAGTATGCACAGTTTACATTGAAATACATTGATTGTAAATAACTGCAACTATATTAGGTGTACATTGTGTTGCTTTGGTTTATGAATGTATGCAGCCATGCTTTAATATGCTATCTGGAAGCAATTTAAGGATCAAAAAGAATCATATGACATCTACATGCCTTATGTGTTACTTTAAGACACACAGGACTGTATATTACAGCTCTCTCATTGAACTAAATCTCCCATTTATACAAAGAATATATGTAACGGTCTATTCTGTGATATACCATGGTAGATGACAGACATTCAATAGCATGCATACAATTATATGAAATAGTTACACATGTACACAAACAACAATGCAATAAATGATATGCAATAAGAATGGGCAATGATTTGCTGGCAGCTACAAGAGTCAGTCTTTGCTGTCATAGCATATCAAAGTCTTTATATCCAGATGTCATTCTATTCTGCCCACCAAGTCTCTTTACTATACAGTCTCTTATAGATGATGATGATGTCATAGTAGATTCAACAGTCACATCTGGTACATGGTCAACATCATATTCAACAGCATTGTCCATTCCTGTTGATGTCATGACTAAGAAAAGTACATTACAAAAGTAGTTTCCAGGTTTGGCAACTGTATTTGCATAACCACTTACAATAGCTTCTTTTTGCTCCAAAGTGTTTATTCATTAAATTCTGAAATCTCACAATCTCTTTAGGTATGAAGATAGGTAATGACTTAACTAATCTATTGTAGTAGTACTTTTGTCTTTGGTAAGCCTTTCTCCCAGGCTAATTGCACATTAGATAATTTCTCAGGTTGAAGTAGAGTACATGAGTTAGAAAACAGTTGTTACCATGTCCGTGCCAAGCAACAACTGTGAAAGTAAAAGTCATGGGTTGTAATATATCATGTCAGTACTCAAACAGTGCTGAATAACAGCATTGTTTGGAAATGATGATACATTTTTTTCATTTTTTTAACAGATTGTATGACTTGTTCTACCAGACCATTAGAGTGCAGACATCTTTATAAAGAAGTGATATGTTGATTTTCCCAGTTCTATGAAAATGTAAAAAAAAATCTTGAGTGACAGTTGTGGGCCATTCTTAGAAGTGATATAATCAGTCTACTGTGGTATAAAGAAATGGATTTTGTAAGTGTGACGAGTAACTGAGAAGTTATATCTCTCTGTTGGTTACCTTGAATAGTAGTCAATACAGAATGTCATTAAAATTAAAAAAAAAATAATAATTTGATACTTTTTCTCATGGTCTGTCCAGAAAGTCATGGAATGTAGTATCAGTGGTTCATTGGGTCACATGTTTGCCTTGCATGCAAAAGCCTTTGGATTATATTCTCACACCGAGTAGTTGGATTAATTTTCTAATACTGACACTGCAGTGCAGCATAAGGGAAGTGCTGCACTCCTGAGTGTGCCATCCTTTGGATCAGATGTTAAACTGAGGCTGTATCTGTAAAAAACATCCCTAGGTACTTATCAATAAGAGTAGAAGAAGTTCCCTGGTGTCCTGGCCAAATTTCTATTAATCAGTGGTGGTGCTGCGGTAGTGTTGTCACCTCACAGCAAGACGTTGTGCTGTTCAATTCTCAGCTAAAGCGTCTTCTGTGTAGAGACATGTGTGAAGGGGCGTACCTTCGTTGAAGGTTGTGCATCAGAGCTGGCAATTCGGCATGTAAAAATCTTCTGCCAATCATTAGTGGACCAGAGTTCCGCTGTGGTGACCCCTAACCGGGAAAAAACTGAAAGACACAACACAACAAGTATGCATAACATTGAACTCCACCCTGAGGGACCTCCTGCATATCTGCAAAACTAAAGGCACCAGAATTACCCATTCTAAATACTTAAATCATCCCTATGATATAAACAGAACCTGATGAAGAGACAGTTATGTATCCCAGAGACTAATCTTCTCTGTAACAGGCTCCCCATTGATGTGAAGTAGAGTTTCTCTCCAACCTAACCTGGTGGTCTTCTTTGAGAACATCACCAAAACAATGGAGGAGGGCAAAATGGTTCTCACTGCCTACATTGATCTGACCAAGACATTTGACACAATACCCCATTCAGGCATTGTTGACAGACTAAAGAGGTAAGGTATAAACCTTTATGTCTTCCAGTGGATAGCCAGCTGGCTCACAGGCAGGACCTAGGAAGTTAAAATGGGGGAGTACACCTCTACAAAGAGGCGAGTCACCAGGGAGTCCCTTAAGTATTGGTCCTGGGAGTGCAGTTTGACATCTACTTCTCTGAAGTCAAGGCTAACATCAAGAGCCTCTGGCTGACAAAATTTAAAGATGATTGCAAATTAGGTGCAGAGACAGAATCCCCCACTAACCCTAATGTTCTCCAGTAAGGGATGACACAGACAGATAACTGGTGTCAGTCATAGACTAAAACTAAATGTGAAGAAATGCATAATAGTATGCTTCAGGAAGTTATCCACCCCAAGTAACTATTGTATTGGCATCACACCCCTAAGAATCAACCCAGTAGTTATAGCCTTGGGGACACACTTAGATAATAATCTAGCCTTTGACCATCAAATGTTACAGTAGTGAGGAAATCATTCAAAGTTGTTTACCTTATAAAAAAAGGTATGGCATCTTAGTCCAAGGAGGTCATTATTCCACTGTATTTGGCATTTATCAGGCCTATCATTGAGTATAGTGCCCCCTTTGGTATGTACCTAGCCAGGCACATCTAACAATTGGAACATGCACAGATATTCTTCACTATAAGAACACAAGGTGTAAATAATGTGCCCTATGCAGAATGCTTCAACGCCCTATCCCAATTTTCTGTTTCCTACAGGCTATTAAGGGGAAAATGTATGCCTGATATACAAGGCACTGATAGACCCCACCTTGATAGACCTCCTACATATCTATAAAACTAACACCACCAGAATTATCCATTCTAAAGACTTAAACTTTGCCTTGATATAAATAGGACCTGCTGGAGAAACAGGTATTTCTCCCAGACACTACCCCTTTTATGGAACAGGTTCCCCATCCGTGTGAAGCAGAGTTGCTTTCTAGCACAATTCAAGTGTAATTTGGACAACTGGATGGGGAACAAGAAATTCATCCCTGGTTTGGCACCTTTGTTTCTAATGCACACAGGCAGCCTGTAAATGATTCATGTCCATGCTTGTAAATGTTTCATCTCCCAAGCTCCTGCTTACACGTATTAAGGGTACCAGAACATGTTAAGGATTTGGGATGTGTGGCTAGGCTTAAAAAGGTCTTAGTGGTCATTAGACTAGAACACACTAATGAACCTATTAACATTCTAGTAAACAGTTTGTCTCATGAGTGGTCCCTGAATATAGTCATAGCATCACAGATTTTCAGTCTCTGGGGCACCCCCTACTGCTACCTGTTTGCTTCTCTGTATAACATGAAGTTCAGCAGTTTTTATGCCCTGATTCCTCCAGATGGACAGTCATCAATGGATGCTCTCCTGAATGCTTGGCCCCTGAGTCTTTTTTACTCTTGTCCTCTGACTCTTGTGATAATTATCTCTCCTGAATGCTTGGCCCCTGAGTCTTTTTTACTCTTGTCCTCTGACTCTTGTGATAATTATCTCTCCTGAATGCTTGGCCACTGAGTTTTTTTTACTCTTGTGTTCTGACTCTTGTGATAATTATCAGAAGGCAACTCATTGCAGAGTAACTGTCTTCTTCATTTCCTCATACTGGCTCCATCAAGTTTGGCTCCTCTTTCTTTGGCCTCACCTCCTTCATCAACCATGAGTGATAGACTGAGTTCTGTGTCTGATTTCTCATCCTTCGGGATTACACCTCCTGAGTCTTCAATTCCTTAAGCAAACCACATGGTTTCTACAATTCCTGTGGTGACCAGAAATACCAAGCTCTCCAAGAAAGAGTTATACAAATTCTTTCATCCTCTCAGAAACTCTCCACCAAGAACCATTTCCCTCTTTGGGATTCTTACATGGGCTTAAATCCCTTTATTACACAATTAGATGCCATTCTGGACTTCTTGGGTGGTCTTTTTCATTCTGGTCTTAGCTGTTCTGCCATAAAGGCACAACTGGCCACCATTTATAACTTTCATATTGACATGGATAATACCCTCTGGTAGCTATTAAGCTTTCTAAGATGTTTTTAGGTGGCACCTTTTCATTACATCCACCTGTTTGGGGTCTGGTGCCTCCTTGGGAACTTCCTCAGCAACTACAAGATCTAGACCTCCTTTTGAATCATCAGTCATGCTATTTTTGAAATCATTGTGATGGAAAATTCTCTTTTTGATGGCTGTCACTTCAGCCGGAAGGGTGTATAAACTCATGCATTATCCTCTGTTCTTCCATATTTGATTTTTTCATAAGGATATGGTTATCACAAGAACCAACCCTTCCTTTCTGCCAAAGATCACTTTGGAGTATAATGTGAAGCAGCCCACTCACCTGTCAGTGTTGTTTCCAAATTTCAGTAACAAGGGAGAATATTTGGTTCATTGTTTGAATGTTCAAAGAGAACACAGATTCTATATTGACAGAACAAAAGTTTCAGAAAATCTGACCAACTTTTTGTTTGTTTGTTTGTTTGTTTGTTTTACATGTGTTTTACATTTGTTAACCGGGGGTATCTGACTGAGCCAAAAAGGCCCTTTTTCAGCAGAGGCCTGGGGAGAAAAACTCCACATAGAAAAATTACAGATACATTTAGATATGTAGACATGATCAGTATACACACAAATTACAATAGACATGTTTTTACAGTGGTATGCAGCACATCAACAGTTACAGTGGAGAGAGAAAATAAGAAAATATTAATTTAAAAATAAAGGTAATTAATAGATTTGTTGTGTACACCTGAAATTTGGAACATAGGTAGAATACATACAAAGTACACAGGTACAGTACATACATTGTACATTACCCAGTGTTTGTGAGTAAGAGTGAAAAGTATTATCAAGTACTCTAGATTTAGTATGTGTACCTTATCCGCTTTCACTAAATTTTTGTATTCTTTTAAAAGTCAAGACTTGGTAAACCTGTTTCCTAAGTGAGACTTAGAAGTGCAAAACATGAATGAAACTTATAAAAATGATAAAGCACGAAGACCACCTCACAGGAACAGACTACACTTTAATATGAACGCTTTTGTCGGCGTTAAACCATCTGACTTCTTCAGATTAACTGAACATAAAACATCACTTCCTTTTATACAAAAAAAACACTTCCTTTTATACAAAAGCAGTCACATGATCCCTGAATAATGCATTTATTAAAAGCTTTACATTCAATTGAAATAAAATAAAATCCACTACAACACCACAGTACCTTCTTCAATACAATCAGGAATGTTTGTGCAACATAGAGTACATACAATAAATAAAGTGCAGTATGCAAGTTTGGCCATAGCCTGTTCATTTATACAAGTCCTATTAAATACCACTTATTTGTGAATGTCTTCAGATATGAAAATCTGCCTTTAATTTTAGTAAGCTAGAAATGGAGGCCATGTCACTGAGTCAAGGTGGGTGTGTGGCATCACATCTCAGTTGCCACACTAGCTCCTTGTATTCAAGGAACAATGGGGTGGAACCACCCATGCCTGTTTTGTCTCTTTATCATGACTTCATCTAGTACAGATTCTATAAAATGACTAGAGTATCCTCTGTTTAACAACATACTTTTTAAGATTTCCATCTCATTTAGGAACACCCTGTCATCACTGACCATTCTAGCTAATCTCACAGCCTGCCCCTTGACTAGAGATCTTTTTTGATGCCTAGGATGGCAGCTATCAAAATGCAATAGAGCATTAGAATAGGTTGGCTTTCTGTATAACCCTGAGGTAAAAGTCTTGTTCTCTCTATCCTTGCAAATGGTAATGTCCAAAAAGTTGATCATGTCACTTCTAGTAGTCATAGTAAATTGTAGGAACTGTGTACTTGTGTTTAAAAAAGTGAAGAATTGACCTAACTATTCCTCAGAGCTTTCCCAAAATATTAATATATCATCCAGGAAGGACCCATAGAACCTACAGTAATTAAACAGTTCTGATTTAAAGACAATAGTAGTCTCCCACTGAGCCAACACAATATTGGCAAATAGGGGGACACAAGCCGCCCCCATTGCTACACCCATTTTCTGCCTAAACAATTGATTTTCAAAAATAATGAAATTCTTTTTCAAAATAAGTTCCAACGGAGTACTGAACATCAAAATTCTTGAATGACTGAGTTTAGTATTGCTACATAAAAAAATCATAAAACATTGTGGGGATTACTATCAATAAATCTTTGACATTGACTGTAACCAAAATTAAGTGATCTGAATAGTATTCCATTATGTATTTTCTTTAGACAATCCCAACCTAGATCCATAGCCTTTAGCGTCTTTAAGTCTAAATTCCAATGCATGTGTGATGTATCTAAAACCTGCACATTATTTTGAAAAATCAGTTTTCAAGTCTCTTTTAATTCTGTGATTCATAAAACATATTAGGCCACATAATTCTTTAAAATGTCTTATAAATTTTCACTTTTTAATTTTTCCAGATCTTTTGGGTTTCTAATACCATGATGGAAATGGACCCTATTCCTAAATCAAAGTTTGATTAAAGTTAAAGAAATTAGTATTGTTTCAATCTTTGATGTTAGCCAGAAGTGCTCTTCACAGCACCTGCAATGTGCTCCGAATTGACTCATTTTGCAATTCATACAGAGTTACACAGATTGCTAAAATATCTAAGTATGACTGTAAATTCTTTTTTATAAGACCTGTTGCTCCTACTACTATTGGAACTGTCTGGATATCCTTCTTCCACATTGTCCTCATTTCTGCCTGCAAATCCTGGTATTTCATGACTTTGCATCTCTCTGTACATAAGACACTGTAATTACTGGGCATAGAAATTTCAGTGATCAATGCTGCTTTTATCTTCATTTCATGGACTACTATATGTGTTTTTTTCACATCTATTTTTGAACTGTTGGTAATGGGTGATCCCATGTGATATAAACTTCAGCATTTTCTATAATGCTTTGTGGCTCATGTTTCCAATGTTTTTCAGCTGCTTCAGTATTATAATGTTTGCAAAATCCCCAGTGCAACAGTATTGCCACATTATTATGTCTTTCAGTATACTGTCCTGCCATTAATATGTCACAACCAACAAGATGTGTGACTATTTCCAATTCTGTTTTACAAAACCTACATGTGTCTGTTTCTCCCACTTGTTCAATGGATTATGTAAACCACCGTGTATATAGTCCACTATCTTGGGCTGCCAATACTAACCTTTCCTCTTTTGGTTAAAATTCACCTGTCCTTAACCATTTCTGCATTCAGTCCTGATCAATATAAGATTGTTCCAACACTTTCCTGCACTTACAACTATATTAATGCATTTTCCACATTTCTTGCCTTTTCACCTGATGCTTTACCTTATTTGTTTTTTTTTTTTTTTTTTTTTGGCACATTCAGTTGCTGCCTGTTTTTTATGTACTTCTGGTATGATTTCCATTCCCACTTGATACCGATATGCTTCTGCTAAACTAAGCAGGGAAGTTATGTTAGACATTCTCTTCATGTTATAAAACCTTCACTGTGTTTGGGTCTTGTGAGGTCAGTAGATACGTATGCAGTCCTATGATTGCAGATCTATACATGTAATTAATTTCCAGGAGGCCCATACCTCCTTCAGAAAGGGAAATATATAGTCTTGGAATAAAATGATTTTTAATAAAGCATTTGATAAGCATGAAGCATTTTTCTTGTTTTTTCTGTCTAACCAATTCAATACCTTTCAGGGACAGTCAAGCACTCCAAAACTGTAAGTTACATCAGGAATAGCAAATTGGTTTATATCAGAGCTGTTTTCAGTATTAATTTTAGTCTTCTAAAATATTACTTACTATGTTTTATTCACATTTGTTAATGTTTTATTGTTGATCCTTCATCGATTTCCAAATATTTATCCACTCCCTCTTGCTCTACTTCTTTTATATCACAGGCTGATGTTTTCTTGGTGCTACAGCTTTCCTGCTTTAAAGGTTGCTTTTACATATTTATCAAGCCCAAATGACATTCTTATACCATCTGAAAAAGTTTTGAACTCTGGCAGTTGTTTTTTCAGTTTCTCATCTGATGAACTATCCAGTTTTAAATCATCCTAAAAAAGAAGATGAGAAGTCTTTATACCTTGTTGTTTTCTAGGAGCCAAATTGTAGCCAAGACCTAATCTGTTAAGTGAACAGCATTATGGGTTAAGGGCAAGACAAAAGAACAGCGATAACAATGAGTCACCCTGGAATATCCCCCTTTGAAATTGTATTCGTGGAATAATAATTTGTCCTTTATCATGGCACAACTGCAAAGTGGTTTGCCACTGTTTCATGGTCACTGTAATGTAATCAATCAGTGTAAGGTGTACATTTGTAAGCACTCTTTTATCCATGAATGTGGGATAATGTCAAATGCCTTTTTGTAGTCTATCCATGCCATACTTAGATGTTTCCCCTTTTTATAGCTCACCTTTATAACTTTATGTAACAACAAATTATCTTTTGTTCCATAAGACTTTCTTTCATTACTCTTTTGTTCTATTGCCATTATTAAGTTTTCTTATAAATGACAATAAACTCTGTCAGCATCAATTCCATTGAATAGTTTATATATCATCTAAAGGCAAGTTGTTGGTCTATAGTTTTTAGGACAGCTTGCAGGTTCACTCTTAAGGAGGAGTATTGTTTTTCCTGTTATTAACCAGGTTGGCATCTGTTTGGGGTGGGCATAAAAATAGTTCTTACTCGTGGCAAAATTTTCATGTAAAGATGTTAATACTTTTAGCCAGAAGTTAGGCTCTGCATCTGGGCCTGGTGATTTACACTTAGGAGCTTTTCTTAACTTTGTTTTAATTTCTTTGACTGTTACTTCATTACATTTCATATCCTGCACATTTGAATTTCTAACTCTTTCTTTTATTTCTTCTATCCATTCAAAATCTTTGTTATGTTCCACAGGATCTTCATAGATATTTCTCCAAAATGTATCGACTTCTTTTTTTGGTGGTGTTTCAGTTCCTTTTGCCTTTTTTCCAAATTCTCTATAAAACTTTTTGGGTTATGAATACATTGCTTATTGTGTACTTTTCCTTTATGTTTATCTGCATATCCTCAACATTTTTTTTTCTGCCTGTGCTGATATTTTAACGTATTTGTGATAGTGCACAATCTGATCTGTTCTGGTACTGCACATTGCTTTAACACATCGATTTTTCTGAGTAGTTTTGTTGATCTGCTCCCTCTTCTGTACTCTTCTAACACTGACACTTCTTGTCTTAATTGCTTTATAGTTTTCTCTATGTGATACGTCCATGATGGCATTTGATTTCTCCCCTTCCTTTTCTTTACTGCCCTGTGTTTTTGTGGTAAGACTTTATGTTATTAATTTAGCTGCATACTAATATATCCTATTTACTTCTGTTATATCATACAAATTTCTGTGAATAATCTCAATTACTGTGTTCATTTGTTTTATCCAACTTCTAGCTTTTTGGGTTTTATTGATTTTCTGCAGTCCATTTCTTTCATTGATCTTACTATATTTGTCCATCTCTGTTAAATCAAGCAACTCTTCTCTTTAGATCATTTTCTTCTAAACTAAGCTCACATTCTTTGTTCTCCATTTCCTGCAACTATTCTACAGAAAGTTCCAGAGCATCGTCCTGTGCCACATTCTCTTCACTTTCATCCTTTGTCATCCATTGCTCTTTCATATGAGAACTCACTGGCCTATCACTCCACAACATTGATTGCATCAGAGTTGCCATAGTTTTCTGTTCCTTCTCTTGCTGTGCAACTCCAAGTGAACTTTTGTACTGGTTTCCTGTGGAAGGCTCCAAAGTATCTTCATATAGCAACTGATCATATGTTTCCAGCTCCACTGGTTTCTTCTTAATTTGGGGATCCATTGCTCTATCCTGCTGTGGTGTTATCAGAGTTAGATTTTCTACACTAAATCCTTCACTTCATAGGTAATTTCAGTTTCTATTTCTTTAATCCATCCATTGCTAGTCCTCTTTTCTGTTTTTCCTCTTTGTTTTCTTACTTTTATTATTGTAAAATGTTCCATTTCTGGATGCCTTTGCCTGTATTTCTCTTCAAATATCTTTGGTGCTGCTATTTTTGTATTAATTAGTTTTGTTTTCTCCTTTGCATAAACATAGCACCATATTAAATCACTTTTTCTTTCCCGTATCTGTATTTCTTCTTCAGATGTCTCCTGCTCCTTTTGTTTCTCCTTACTCGGGGACTCTTTGTTCCATTATGCTGTGATGTAACCTGTGTTAGTCTTTCTACACTAAATCCTTCACTTCACAGGTATTCCACAACTTTAGCGTCTATTTGTTTTTAACTTTTACTTTACTAATCTTTTCTTCTACTTTCCCTCTTTGTGATCTTATTTTTTGTATTGTGAAATTGTCTTTACTGTATTTCTCTTTAAAAATCTTTGGGGCTGCTTTTTTGTATTGATTAATTTTGCTTTCTGCTTTGCATAAATATTGCACCATATCAGATCTCTCTTTCTTTCCCATGTCCATATTTTTTTACACCTTTCAAAAATCTCTAGATTTTGCTCTTTATATTTTTGCTCTTCCTCAGTCGCTTCTTTTTCCAAACAGCCCAAGGTTTCTTGGTCTATATAATGTTTTTCATAAATGTGTTGTATTAATGAACACAAATTTGCATTTGAAGCTTTTGAAACTTTTTCTTGTGCAAGTATTTTTGTTTCCTCTAATTCATCTCTTAAGCTTTTTGTGTATCTTCTGTCCAGAATTTATGGGCTTCTTGCATAATAGTAACAATACATAATTTATTTTGTATCCTCAATGGTCCACACTGTCACCTTTATGGCTCTATTTTGGCCTTTCATTTTTTAGATTTTTGTGGACTACTATTTTATTGTACAACAGGGAGACCATCCTCCCTCTCTGCCTGGTCTACCCCATTGTAGGAATGTTTCCGTATGTTAAGGATTCTATACTGTCATTTTTGTTAGTCCTGGCACCAGTAATCCTACCAGAATTGAACAATTTTTATCCTAAGACTTGTGCACACAGCTATTTTTTTTTTTTAACCTACTTCTGTCCATGATATATGATATATAAAATACAGTCTATATATCAGTGTCATCTTTGTGTGATTTTGTAAAAAACAGGATCCACCTTATGAAGGTAGTCACCAGGACATGAGGATGAATTCAGTTCCAGCAATACTACTCTCCTTTATTTGCTGATTTTGCCATTTCTACATTCAGATCCCTTATGGCTGGCATTACATATCCTATATAGCACAAGCCATACCAGTTTGGTGGTAGACATGTGTATGCTCTGTTTCCACACACATAAAAACTGTTCTTTAAAGCATAGTTAGAGTTCCAACCCTGCTGTTCCAGAAGCAACATGAAGAAAATACCAAAGTCTTAATTCTTTCTGAGTGTCTTCAGTCAAATTAGACACAGCAAAAACTGTTAACCCTGAATATTATCCTTCCCTATCTCTATATGCTTTAGTGGTAAAATTACATTAACTATTCTATGTTTTCTATCTTATGAACTGGTGCCTTGTTCTACCATGATGCCTCTTTCTTACAACAAATGAAACCTTTCCCTGCTGTCCACAGATTTAAATATTGGGTGTTATTAAGGATCTAGGACTCTCCATAGAACACACATTTCACCGAAATGTAAACCACTGAACATATTTTCACGAAAGTGCATTTATCGAAAATGCACTTTCGCAAAAAAAAAACAAAATATTAAAAAATAATAGACTGTGCCCCCACATACCCCCTACTTTAATATTCTCACTCCGAGATTGCACTATAATGGGGAAAAGGGAATATTCCCTTATCCCCACTGTACCGCGATCTAAGCAACAATTTTAGTTGTACAATCTACATCATATATTGATGTACAACTAAACGTACATGCAAACAACTGTTTGCTCACTTACCTTCTGGCGAAAGTGCATTTTCGATAAAATGCACTTTCGTGAATTTGAGCTCACCCATTTATGTTTCAGTGAAACGTGTTCAGTGGAGAGTCCTAGATCCATTATTAACATTAATTTGTTCAAACATTGTACTGTTTAGCCCATTTCCTTTCACATTATATAACCTATCAAGCACAATGGCTATTTCCTGAAGACTAAATGAAATTGACACTAGAGGGATACCTTTTCCTGCCACTGGAACATGAGCACAAATCCAGCATTGAGACAAATTAAAAGTAAGTGAATAGGTGAACTGAAGCTTGGTGATTGTATTGTAAGGTGGATAACAGTCCTCTCATTTTAGCACTTCCCTTTTTACTAGGTGACGCTCTGTAAACAGAACTTGAAATTGAAAGTCAACTTGTGATACTTGATATTGTGATGTCACTGCTCTACATGAATATACATACCTGCATCTACCTTATCTACTTGTATTACTCCTAAAGAAAATATCCCTTCAGATATTTGAGACAAATTTACATAAATTCGGTTGGCATACTGTTTGTCTACTAAAAAGTCTGTAAGATTAACAGCATTCCATGTAAACAGCATGTTGTTATATACCATTGATAGTCCACTATATTTAAATAAACATTGAAAAAACAATAAGCTGAGGGTTTCATTGACTGGCACATACACTTTTTCACAGTCACTTGCAATATTCAGCTCTAATTCTTCTTCTTGTAATCCAGTTGCCATAATAGATGAACAGACCACCCCAGACCTTGCAAAATAGGCAATCAAGCCAAGCAAGAATACTAGAGTGAGCCCTACATTCCTTGGTCCCAAGTTACTGCTGGGGTATTGGAAAGGCTACCTTAAAGTCCCATTGCCTTTTCCTGTGTCTCCTGTACACTTAGGCCTTCTAACCCCTCACCCTTCCCCATCTCCTGTGCAAGGCTGGATGATTGATGACAAAATGTTTGGATTTTAAAAAAAAAATGCTGGCAGATAATTCAAAAATCCAAAGGTTGCAATGAGTTCTGTGTCACAATCTGCAAAGTACAAAAAAGCAGTATCACTTTCTTGAGTTTACATCTGTATCGTTAACAAGCTTTAGTTGATCAACATGCACACTTTTAAATTGTCTGTCCCTGTGACTTTTATCACTTCTCTTGATTTGATAGACCAGAGACCCCACCTGCTTGACTATAGTGTACGGTCCTTCCCAGTTTGAAGCGAAACAGCTCCCAAACACAAATTGTTTCAGCATAACTTGTTGACACTGCCTTAGCTGTGCAATGTCAACTGGGTCTCCTAGCAACTTGTACAACCTGCCTGTATGGAATAAGCTCATGTTGTTAATGGATTCCTGCAAAGTCTGTAACCAGGCCTGGTGATGCATTATAGTGAAATAAAATGACTGTGACCTCAGAGATTGGTCAAAGGGAAACCAATGACATTTTCATTCCTGTCATTAACATAAAAGGTGAGACTCCTGATTTGACTTTGGGTGATGCTTTATTCCTGGCAAAATAGCTAGCAAATGAATGACCCAATTAGGTCCCCTCTCTATACAAGCTTTAACAAGTCTTTCCTTAATGGTTTTATTCACTCTTTCCACCATTCCATTAGACTGTGGGTGGTATGGAATGTGAAACATCTTCCTTCATAACCTGACTTGTGAATTTAGTACCATTATCAGATTTAATTATTTCAGGCCATCCCCAATCTAAAAAAAATATATTTCATAATGCAGATGCTGTAGTTTTTTCTGTTATGTCCTTGGTGGGAATAGACTTCATCCACTTGGTAGAAGTATCCACTACTACCAACAAGTAGCAGTACCCCCTTTGCTAGGGGGAGAGGTCCTGCAAAATCCATCTGTATGCTGTATCATGCTCTCTCTGAAACTGACACTCTTTGTAACTGAGGTTTCTTTAATGTAGGGTTTGTTTGCAGATGTATTATGCATTCCTCCTGTGTTTCCTTACACATCTTTTTTTTTAGCTGAGGATTCCATAACTTATGCTTCATAATAGGCTAAATTATCTGGAAGCCTAAATGGCCCAGTAGCTGATGGTTGTACTTAACTGCTCAGCCAATGATTTTGGTATGTAGAAGAAAAGTGCCCCTTGCTCTGTTTTGTACATATGCAACTTTACTCCGGGAAATGGAATAGCAACCTTACATCGTGCTAGTTGATCAGCATTTCAGTGCATTTTTTGGATCTTCACCAAATCTGCTTCAACTATTGAACTCTCTTGGCTCACCTCTGTGATACCTCCTACTTTGTTCTCCTCACACTGCTCTGCTCTGAATATAGAGGAACTCTCTGTTTGGCAGCCTTTTTTTGCTGCTGCATCAGCTATGGAATTTCCAAGAAAACGAAGATTACTTTATCTTGCTTGATGTGTCTTCCCCTTGCAAATACTCCATTTATTTGTCTTTTTCCTACCCTAAATTAATTAATTATTTCAGAACTTCTGCATGCTGTTGAGATTTACCTTTACTGTGTACAAATTCCCTTCTGCCCCAAATTTCCAAATAAATGGTGAGGACTGTTATTACATAAGAACTTGTCACTAATAATGTACAACTGACTTACTGTCTTCATACTGTTTTATAGAATATAAAACAGATTCCAACTCAGCTCACTGGGCTGACAGATACCCAGGAAGCTTGATTGTATAGGTCACTGGTTTTGCAGTGTTTGTATAAACTGCAAATCCTGTGTAGTATGTGGCTTCTTCATAAAATCTTGACCCATCTACGTACCCACGTTTGCCCTCTACACTTAACTGATCTGAAAAAAGTAAATTTGGAATTCTGTCCATGTGTTCCTTACAAATATGAGGCGTCCCCTCATACAGCAATGTTGAGACAATAGTATTGTTCCAACCTCTGTTGAAATATTCTTCCATTCTAAAGCTATAATACATTTAGAAATTGTAACCTGGCTCACAGTTCTAAGAGTGCATGAATAAAGTAGGGTCTTGACTGTGTGATGTGGTGTCTGCACTATTATTGCAGAGAACTGTGTGATGAATTCTGACTGTTGAATTCCCCAATATAAGCTAACAAAGTCTTTGCACAAGGGTAATAACCCTTTTCCACTGATGATAACATTTTACTGAAAAACATAATAGCTCTTAGCTTAGTCTGGATACCTTGTTGTAAGCTATGTGGATATTTCTGCAACAGGACTACAGATATGCTATCATGTTTCAGTGTTTCCACTGCCTTCTTTCCCTCTTCTGATCCTACTACAGTTGCACTACTGGGCAACTTTGCATCAACCATTTTATACAAAGGGTTTGGCAAGACAGCATAGTCTTCTATAAATTCCCTGTTATTATTCATAATTCTAAAAACTTCTGCAAATCTTGAATTGTGGTAGGTAATAGCATGCTCAAAATAGAGTGCATCTTTCATTGCATGTGGTTCAAAACTGGGTTTATACAGTCACCCCCAGGAATTTGACTGTCTCTTGCTTTAACTGCATTTTACAAGCATTGATATTAAACCCATCATTTTATAAAACTAGCAAAATGTCATGTATCTGTAAGTGCTCCTTTTCCGTTTCTGTCTATATCAGGATATTATCTATGTATTGTAACACTATATTATCATAATTCAATGGTCTCAGTGCCTGTGGCAATGTCTAATGAAACAGTATTGGAGAATTTACAAAGCCCATTGGTAAGCATGTCTTCAAATACCAAGTATCCTCAAAGGTGAAAGCAAAACATTTTTGTGAGGATTTGGCTAAAGCTATAGCAAAACAAATTCATTTGTAAATCAATAAATGGAAACCATTTACCCTGTGGATCTAACCTGATAACAATTTTAGGTGTACTAGGCACCACGTGTGCTGCTGGGGTGGTGTACTTATTTACTAGCCTCAAGTCTAATACTAATTTGTAACTACCATCCTTTTTCTTCACTGGCCGCATGGGTAAATTTGATGGTCTTGACCCTTTAATTATAATGACTTTTTTTCCTAATCTGTAATGCATTTATGGATATCCTCCACTGCCTTTCTGGGAATAGGGTACTGTTTCTGATAGGGTGGGAACCTGTCTGTAAATTCCTCTACCCTTACTTTGGCATTGGTAATCAGGCCACAGTCTGTTTTCCTTTAGCTGATAACTCTGAAAGCTCTTGCATTAAATCCTGGACCTCAGCTGTGCAATCTACTGCAAACAGCTTTTTGTACATCTCTTCTGTCTGCACCACTGTACATATTACAGCATATTTATTTCTCCACAATATTTTGTTATTAAAATCTAAAACAACAACTAATCCTGACATAATATCCATTCCCAAAATGGTAGCATCACACTGAGGATGCAACAATAATTTTGCCGTTATCTTTCTTCCAGGCTGGTTAGCTTTATTCAAAAAAATTAATTTCCAAAGGCTTGCTGCTGACTTCAGTTATGTTTGACCCTTCAAATCCTGATAGCATTAGAACTTTACCTGGGTCCTCTGGCAGAAGTCTGTTTGTAACTGAAATGGAAGCCCCTGTATCAGTTAATACATTGTTGCATAATTCCTTTCCCATAAATAATGAAATGCATGGTCTGCTATCTTCACCTTCTTTAAATGAAGTTAGATACACCCACTAATTTGGTGCCAGGCTTTCACAGCCCTCATAAATGTTCTGAAAATTGTTTGCTGTAGCACTAGCAATCACACTGACTTGAGCTACAGCAAACTTCTGGTCATCACTCTGCCTGGAACCTTGTGCATCATTTACATCATTTACACTGCCATTCACTGCACCAGACTGAACTGTGCAACGCTAGTAGTACCTCCTGTGATCTGCTTCCTCACCAGTGCAATATTTTCATTCCCTTCAGAAAGCAATAAATCTCTGTGAACATCAGACTATCATTTGAATCAGAAATCATACTGATGCTAGAAGCTAAAGGAACTATTGGTACTGTACCTGTCTCAGATCTGAAACTTTTCAGACAAGGATACAATGAATTATATTGTGAATAATGAGGCGGTCTCTCAGTGATTTTACTCACTGCAACACAATTTGACCTTTTAGCTTGCCTGTTCTTACTGGAAATGGCTCAGAATGGTTCATTGACACCAGCTTCAGCACACTTGTTTTTCCACTCTCAGTATTTAGGACATTGCATTTTTAAATGCCCTAACTTTTCACAAAAAAAATTAGCAGCAGATTTGTTTTCTGCTGTGGCTGCACCTGCACCTGCACCTCTGGTATTCTGCCTAACAGCTGCAATTTCTGTCTCTATAGAAAAAAAAATATTACTTACATCTGATACTTGTAAAATCTGCTTTTGTGTAATAACTAAGGGGTAATTCAATAAAGCCTACACAAAGCAATCTGCAATGTAGGCATAGTGGCACAGCTCCAACAAGGAACATGGCCACCGAGTGATCCAATAAGCAGGGCAGAGGGGTGTGCATGACTGTGCAGACAAGGGAGTGTCTGTAGAATGCAAATCACCTCATATGCTGATAAAATCCATGCAAATGAGGGTGATTTGCAATCCAATAAGCAGAAAGGCATCCGTGTAGGTGCTGTGTTGATGTAAGAAATGTACGCGGATAGAAACAGTGTACCAGACTGTACAATTTAAACAGGGGTTGTAAAAGCCCCAAAAAAGGGTGGATAATGCACTGTAGGCATGCAAATGTCTAAAACTATGGCCAGTGATTCCAAAACTCAGTGTAAATCATTAAAAAATATTACTTTTTAAATACATATATTATATTTAAGCAGCGCATAGCGATGCACAAACATGCTGTTATGCAAAAAAAAATAAAAATAAATAAAAAGTTTAAAAACTGAAAATTAGGCATTTGCAAAAACATTGCATTATAGTGCCCAGCATGCAGAGTCATACAATGGCAGGTTTCAGTCGTTGCTAAGGAGGCAAGCCCTGGAGTAGTGAAGTATCCAAGGTATACTCAGGTGTATGTAAATCAGCTAGGGTTATTGAATAGTAAAAAGGGTCATCGTGTCCGCAGGTACAACCCATGGTAGGCTAGAATTATGTTGGTGTTAGCAGAATAGGTAGCTGACATCAAAAGGGAGTGTGTCACTTTATGTTTAAGTGGATTGGAACTCAGCGATGCCTGTTTGTGCTCAGCCAAGCACAGCTAAGCAGGGGTGTCTGTCCAATGCTGCTGAGCTGAGTTCAGCACTGCACCACATGTTTAAGCTGGTTTAAGCTGAGCTGAGCATGCCTGTGCATAGGGATGTGTCCAGACTGCTGAGCTCTGTTTATACTAGCACCGCATGTTTGCACGGTGTGCCGCATTGCTTAGCAGTGAAAAAAATTAAAATAAATAAATAAATAAATAAAAGGAAATAGCCTGGGAAAGCCAATCAAGTATAAATGATTGATAAGCTCTGTTCCACTGACACTGGCCCATTCAAACCCCTCAATGATAGACCTGGCAGGTGGAATGCATCATAGTCAGCCAATCACACCCGCTGTATCTGCATCACACTAGTGTAAAGTATGCAAACACCCTTCAATCTGATTTTTTCACAAACTCCCACCATTGGAGTACACACTTGGGAATTTTAATCAACAGAATGATAGGGGCTGCTGCTGCTCTGCTACATCTGTATGTGCTAGAGGCTGAGGTCAGTGATGATTCTGATGCTGACAATAGGCCCAGACTGAGAAGGAGAAGAGTTTTCAGGCCCAGGGTAACCTTCCACGAGCTGCATGACCTGGAGATTGTAGACTGCTACAGGGTGGACAGAGACATACTACAAGAAGTTACCGAGCTCTCCCGGCCTCACCTCAGAGCCAGAGCCAACAGAGGGGAACCCGTCCCAGTGGAAACAAAGGTATGTTTAGCCTTAAGAATACTAGCTATAGGTACTTTTCATATACCTACTGGGGACATTATGGGTTTCTCACAGACATACATATCTGGGGTACTCCACCAGTTCCTGGATGCCATGCAAACACATGCCACTGAGCACATTTATTTACCCCGTACCCCTGAAGAGAGGACCAGCAATGTGCATCTCTTCCACCATATAGCATACTACAAGAGTACTGGGTGCCATAGACTACACTCATGTGCACATCAAAGCACCACCCAATGAGGAGGATAAAGTCTTTGTCAACCACAAGGGGTACCACTCCATCAACTGCCAGGTCATGTGCAATGCCCAGGGCATTATCATGAATGTGTGTACTGGCAGCCCTGGCAGTTATTATGACTCCCACATCTGGCATGCATCACAGCTGTACCAGACATTTGCCAGGGGGCATCCCATATGGCCATCTACTGGAGGATACTGGCTATGGACTGGAACCATGGATGATGACACCCATCAGGAATGCACACTCACCTACTGAAGAACGTCATAATGAGGCACATGCACAAACTAGAAACATCATAGAGCATGTGCTTTGTCTGCTCAAGTCATGGTTCCGCTGCCTTGATGTATCTGGTGGAGCCCTGCTGTACTCTTCAGCCACGTGCTCAAGACATTCACAGTATGTGCTATGCTATACAATACGATCCTGCAGAAACAGCTGTGGCAGGAACATCACAGGGAAGGGACACACAGCCC
The DNA here is from genome assembly GCF_019279795.1 of Protopterus annectens. NCBI lineage: Eukaryota > Metazoa > Chordata > Ceratodontiformes > Protopteridae > Protopterus > Protopterus annectens. Next base: position 1,725,328,896 of record NC_056743.1, on the reverse strand, counting down.
TCCACCAGTACCAAGGTCCCCACAGCCACAGGGGGACTTGGAGGAGGAACCCGCTGAGCCTCTCCCTGTAGGCAGATGCAGGTGTTCCCAGTACACCCTGCCCTTGGCAAAGAGGCAATGCATAGCACATGCATTGACAATCTACAGTCCTAGGGACTGACACTTCAATCCAACTCACATACATAGTAAAAAGAATGCTAGCCACACCACACAACCTTTACCTTATCATGTACTAGCTGTGTAGTGCGTGCATCCGACAGAGTCAGCCCTGAAGCACTGTTCTCTCAACTGCTGCAGGCACAAGGTAAGTCACTCTTCTTTACAAGATATTAATGAGGTAGTAGACTGTGGTAGCATATGTATGGACCTGCCACATGTGTGCAAGGGAATAGAGGGAATTACAAACAGCAGGGTCACAGGACAGATGCTTGACTGTCAATGCTAGAGTCTTCTATCCCGCACCCATGTTTTCATACAAGTGCAGTAACAGTATGTATGCAAGGTAATATCAGCAGACCACACAATCCCTTGGCTGTCCCAATCTACCTGATGATGTGTCCCATTTCCCCATTATGCAGGGGTCAATGTGCTATGCATGTCTGTGGTTGATAGTGTTAGGAAGTAAACTGCACTGTCTGGTGGCTGTCGTCACTTAGTGGACTAAGTATATTACCATGGTTGATGGGATACATGATTCGAGACTGGCTGCACCTACTGTTTTGCATGTGAGCTATACCTATGGTAGGAGTTCTACAGACTATCCATATGTCACTATTTGTTACTGCAAGAAAGGTGGACAAAGCCAAAGTCAGTGAAGGGACAGGGGGCCACAGATATGGACAGTGCACAGCTTTGAGTAACATAGATGGTGGCATGTTGTAACAAGTCAGTGTAGTACCAGCATATAAAAGCTGTCATGTAAATGTGTCAGCACTTACAAGTCAGTTGTGGGCACCACCCATACCCCACAAATGTACAGAGTTTCACAAAATGTCCACATTTCTGCCTCATGTATCTGTTCTGTTTGTCATAACATTGCAGTTTTCTGGCAAACTATTAGCAAATCAGTAAAGGTTGCTGTGAGAAAATAATGTCAGACAGTTGAGATGCAGACTTCATATCCATCAGAAAATGCATGCTAATACAAAACCATTCTACCAACTGCCTAAGTTTTTAAGAGCAATATCAAAATCTTGTCCCTATGTTTGGGCCTGTGAACCACCGTTATATATGGCCCTGTCCAGATTTCTGGCTCTAAGAGTTTGAGAGGTAAGGGCAACATATAGCCTTATAATAACAGTACAGCACAAACTGTCTGAGGACCAGAGCAGACATATGGGGCAAAATGCTGGACAACCTGCAAAACAGGTACAGTCAGAGGTGTGAAGTCTGTAACCCTATGTGTGGTGTTACATCTCTTACCCCAGTCACAGCATGCCTATAAGTCCATAACCCTATGTGTGGTGTTACATCTCTTAACCCAGTCACAGCATGCCTACAACTACATAGAGCAGCAACTGTGGACAAAGCCAGGAACTGGAACAGGGCAGGACAAAGGCCCACATATAAGGGAAAGGAGGAACTACTGGCCAGACAAATGTCGAAAGTGCAGAATAGAACAGTTCATGCAGTAGCATGGGTTCCCTGCAGTGTATGGAGTCAGTAACCCAAATATCTGTCACTGTTTCCTCATATCAATCTATATTGATCTGCCACTGACATACCAAGAAATTACAGTGCTATGTAAAATGTACCAGACATATTATGCAAAACTCTGTGCAGTCCAATACACTCTGTACACACCCTAGATATGAGTCAGATATTATGGACAGCACACAGCCAGGAAATCCCTCAGGCATTATATCAAGGAAGTGCAGCACTATTTAATCAGGTTCAGCAGCCAATTGGCTGCAGCACACAAAATCCTGGACTGGAGTATGGGTAGGTCTGGCCTGGAGTCCCATTGTAAGTACTGATGGTCATACTGGGCATGGTCCTACACCTAGCTAAATTCAGCCCATGTCTGCACCCACATCTGACTATAGAACTGTGATGTCCATATATCTCTGTGCATACAGACAGCTATGTATACCTAACTGTCTCTCCCTATCCACATCGGACATGATTACCCTTATCTACCTGTATGTAGCACATATAAGATATATCTGGATCTGTTGAGTTTATATAGCTACATATATATTTACAGTGCCTGCAGATGTCATCCACCTGAGTAGTAGATTCTAACTACAAAAATATATAAGCTCTGTGGTGCATGTGATACGTATGTAGCACTATAGTATGTACAACTAGACAGATAGAAGTTCTACTCTCAACAAAGGCAGTTCATGAGTGTGTGTGCATGCATGTGTGTGTGTGCGCGTGTGTGTGTGCGTGTGTGTGTGTGTGTGTGTGTGTGTATCCCCTTGCAGCAGTTTGACTATGCTAGGGCCAACAGCTGTCCCACTGTGCAGGTCGCAGTCCATGTTTGACTAGGTGTATCCTGTGAAAATAACTAAAACAATACATAGGTCCCAAGAGTGTAGGACAACAAACATGTCCTACATGTGCATAATAGTTGCATAAAGCAGTCATTTTACATCAGAAACACCTTAATGTTCTGAGACATAGCATAATCTAGAGAACTGCTACAAAAATAGCATTTCATATTGGCAGACCAAGAGGAGACCTGTCCTTTGCACTTGCCTTGGGTATGATTCATCCTGCCAACTCTCATGATACTACAAGAAGTGTCCCACATTGGGCATTTGTTAAGGTGGCAACTCTACTCTGTGTTGCCTATGTGTGTTCAATATGTTTACATGTTGAGGCCCTGTGAGTAGCTGCTGCCCCTAAATATTTAGACATGAATGCTAACCACCACCACCACCACCCACATTTGTAGGTATTGACTAAGGTTTTGATGACTGTAAGTTGTGTGCTGTCTGTCATTGACCCACCAAATGATGTTACACTGCAAGCACTGCCAGAACTATCCAGTACTAACTCCCCCAGCATACTCCACCATCTGTCACTGCAGTATGTATGTGGCTATCAGCAACATAGTGGCAATACATCGTGTGTTGCCCTCCTGATCTTGATGTTTCCTGCTACTTGCTGCATGTCCTATAAGGTGTTCTAATGCATTTTCCTGTTGCACCTATTACTGTCTGTTCATAGCCTGTCTACATTGTATGCAGTGGTGTCAGCCTCCTACTGTTGTACTAAGCACATGGGCTGCAGACCCACCCCTTAGGTCTCCCTGGTCTTCCTCCCCTTAGATTCTGGTTATGGCTGGACAATGTCCAACTGTTTCCCCCTGCCAGTCTAGTTGATATGAACATCCTGGCACAGTGTAGTACTTGCCTCATGTACACGGATGTGCAACCATCTACAAACACCACCAAGGAACATACTGTGTGAGAGATGCAATGACATTGGGGACCTACAGTCCATGCTCTCTCCCTGTCAAGCCCACATAACTGTCTCCAAACAGGTTGTCAACACAATCAGTACACCTCACACACCACCCACACCTGCACAAAACACACCCACATATGTAGAGGTCCTCAACATATACACACACAAAGGAGACCTCCGAGGCAAAGCCACACATGAACACCACAGCCCTACACAGCACATACCACACATAGCCACACACCTGTGTCTCACAACCACAAAGGCTTCACCACTTATTAAACATATTACACATAGGAGACTCCATTGTGAGACAGAGTGATGTACCTTTCACCAGGCTGTATATGGTAAAGGTCACAGTTACTCGTCTCTCAGGTGCCAGAATCTGCCATATCGCATACACACTGCTGTCTCCCACTAACAGGTACTGTCATGAGTCTGTCACAGTCCATGTTTGTGTGTCTGACCTGAGCTGTACCTCCCTGGACTATATGCAGTGAGACATGACTGAGCATGCTGATTTTGTGTCCCAGGCAGGTATGTCCCTAGTCTTATGCAGCATTCTGCTGTCAGCCTGAATGATGATGCAATACTATCAGGAAATGATTGACCTTAACAGTTGGCCTGTTATCTTGTTCCATTCCAGGAGGATCCAGTATCTGAGAGCCTGGGGTGATATGATCAATGATGCTTTGACAGAGATGGCCTCCATCTGTATAAACTGGCCTTCAGGCATCTGTCAATGGTTCTCCCCACCCCCATAGTGCCTTCATTAGGAAAAGTGGTGAGGTTATCACTACCAACATACAACTGTCAGTGCAGCACAAATTGAAGGCCATGCTGCTAAATGCTAGGAGTCTGCACATGACTCTGCCCTCATTGCAAGCATTCTGAACCCTGGAAAATGCTGACATCTGTGCAGTCACAGACACATCATTCAAAGCTGCATAGAGCACCCCAGCCTTACATGGTCAACCATCTTATCATACAGTCAAACCCCAAAGTGTGGGTGGTAATGTCAAGGGACATGGGGTTTCACTATATATGAGACACATACACATCTCCAGGCTATACAGGCAATAAGACACATAGGGGACATTCCAGGGGTAGTTCACCATTGCCAACACATTTATTCAAATCATAGCTAGCTAACAGCCTCCACATGTGACCAGGCAGCCCATTTTGCCTATATGGACATGATCAACTGTATCAGGATTTGGGTATGTGCCCTGATCTTGGGTTACTTGAACGACACAAACATACATTGGAAGACGTACCCATGCCAGCACATAAATGACCAGAGATCCATCAATAGTGGAAATACAAACTCTTCGGTACAGCTAGGTGCTACCCCCACATGAGGTAATGGTCTGTTGGAGTTGATATTAGACAAAGTGGGTAACTACTGCAGCATCCCTACAGTGTCATCTTTTGAGGCAAAGCAACCATTACGTGGTCACGTTTGCAGTCACCATCTCCCACAATGCCCATCTAGCTAGGTTCAGACATATATACAATTCCAAAGTGGAATACAACCTCCTGGGGGGTGATATACACACCTTCACAGCCCGCAACCACACTGTAGGAAATGGCACCAATATCCACAAATACACAAAAGTGCTATACATGTATTTGTATAGACGCATGGAGTCAGGTACACCCAACAGTACTACATCATCCTCTGCAAGGATGCATAAACCTGTCTGGTGGAGATTTGCAATAAATAGTGTCTATAACAGGGATGACATACTGCTGTCCAAGATAAAGTAGGAGCAGGTGCCCATTTTGGAACAATGTCTCCATAGCCAGAACAAGCAAATGAGATCACTACTGGAAACCTGCAAAGCAATCCCTGAGCCCACATTGTTGACATCCACTATAGACAATCATCTCCCCTTCTGCACATATGTCTGCAATGTCAGAGGTAGCACTTGAATCTGCTCAGGTATAGCATACTTGATGCCTGACAGAGTCAGTGTAGGCTACACCCCCTGTCCCCCTCATCAATACATCAGGACATCCCCAGTACCTGCCCCTTTCTCTTATATGTAGGGAACACATCACCACTGCCATCTCAAAGTCATGGTGGTCATGGTATACAGCTGCTATGGGAGCCTATCACTTAATAGGATGCATCCTACATGACCCCAAGCATGACTCTGCAAAACCATAAGGCACTGTATTCAAACAAGGCCTGACTACCGTCTTTGTCCTAGCTGAGTGAAGGACAGCCACTGTCTCCCCTTCACACTAAGGTGGGGTATACACCAGTCTGGCACATTATATACCCATCAGCCTAACTATGCTGATCTGCAAGGTCATAGCACAGTTTATAGTGAACCTCATTAACAAGGACATTGGCAACCTCCACACACTACATCACACAGAGTTAGGCTTTGTCAAGGCAGGGATCATGTCTGTTACAATTGGTTGACCTCTTTGACACAGTCACCAAAGCCATGGATGGGGGTGACATTGCACACTGCTTATGTTGACCTGGACAAAGACTTTGACAGTATATCCCACTTGGCCATAATAGATATACAGTCCCAAGTAGGCATCACCCCATATATTACCAGAGGGGCCGCACACTGGCGTGCTGACACGACCCACCTAATCCACATAGGGGAATCCACCTCAAGCGGTTGACCCATAACTAGCAGTGTAACCTGGTGTTCTGTGTTTGGGCCTCTGTTATGTGTGATGTACAGTTCTGAGTGTGCAGGGCACAGCTACTGGGCTATGGCCGAACATGTTTACACACAACTGCATGCTGTGTGCTGTCACTGGACTCCCTAGTGATGTGGACATCTGCCTAGGAGGGTCTCATGCAGACACATGAATGATACCAGAAATATGGCCTCAGGCTGCATACCAGGGAATGCAGTGTCAACCTCTTTGGGGCGATTGACACTCCCACATATTATCACAGTACTAACAACATCCTAGACACACAGTCAGTCGTGAGGGATCTGTGCACACTGGTTGATGCCAACAGAAGATTTGCCCACCATGTTGCTTCCATTGAAAGGAAACCTTCTACATGGCCCACCTCATACATAATGGTATGTCATCCAGGGACATGGGTGTCACAACATCCTTGTATTCCCCCCAATAAGGGCCATTATTCAGTATAATGCCCGTCATCATTTACCTCACAAAGCACATGCAGCAGCTGTGGAGATCACAGAGATTCCCCAGCAAGGAATACCAGGGCCTCACACAACTACCATACACAGATTAGCCCGTCCCTCCACACACTTTCATACAGACTCCTCAGAGGTGACCTCTGTCTGGCATATAAGGTGATTCCAGAATCCATCTTGATGGGACTGCAGCACAAATGCAAGTCAGGCTCCACTCTATTACCCACACATACCGTTAACCTGGTGTGACATCAACAGGACTTGTTGATGGGTCAGATGTGTCCCACACAGACACACACACACACACACACCCAGCTGTGGAATGGACACCCTGCCCACATCAACCAGGACAGCTATTTACAGATTTTCAAGTGAGACCTGGATAACTGGATGGTGAACAGGATATACACATTTGGAATACCACCTTTGTCCCTGTTGGACTGGGGCATCGGGTTCTGACTTGCATACACATGGGCTACAGTCTGGGCTAGGCTTATGACGGCCTCAATGCCAGTAGCCTAGTAACCTTGTATGATCCTAGGTATAGCAGTTCTGGCCCATGTGCTGTCACAGACTATGTTGTTATGTGTCCACACCCCCCACTGCCATCTACTGTATTGTGTCCTCTGTGGGTGACATCCCAGTACCATGTCATACAGCCACCATCCGACAAATAAGTGAGTTGTACTACAAGTGTATGGGGACATTCCAGCCACATCTGTGCTATACAGTTACAGACAGCACTGCAATTGTGGTATAGGTTATCCTCCTTGTAGGTGTCTGACATCCACAGTACACAAATGTTTGCAATATGTGTACATGTGCCTGATATATGTGGACCCTCTGCCAGACAAATGTGGATGTCTGGAAAACAGTTGGACAATACCTAATGGTTGCTCACAGACTGTGGGGAAACTGACTTTCACACACCAGACCACTCAGACAACAGTTGTGGCACATTAATATCTGGTACTGCATTCATTACCTTACATTGTATGCTCAATATGTACACTGTGCTGCTGAGATGGGGCCTGTGTCCTCCCACTACTGTTGGCTATTACTTGCTTTCCTGCTGCAGGGGGTCAACAGGTACCCAAGCCATAGCTCTCAGGCAATTAAATAGAAGAGTGGAGTACACAGTGATCTAGCCAGAGTATGTCAGGGACAGTCAGGTACACCTGGACAATGTTTGAACTATGTCTGTCTGACATTCACAGACTGAGAGGAGTTGACTGACAGTACATCATGTGGTATGCCAGTTGTGTCTACCAGTACTTAGTGTCAATATTGTGTAATACACAATCCAGTAGCATTCATACATGAGCTCACCATTGCTGGGGGGACTCAGGAGCCAAAGCTCTGACCTATGTCACAGCAGACAGAGACAAAAGGGGAGACTGTAGGTGGTGGACAGCTAACAGCAACATGCCAATCCAAGTTATGTTCTACAGACTCTAGTGTTGTAATCCCTATTTCCCATGGCTGCATCTCCCCATCTGCATCCGATTATATGGGGAATTTTATTAAATACCTGATATAGTGCTGTACTCCTTTGTGTGAAGAAATCCAGTGGTATATTCCTTGAATAGCACAGTATGTCTTCATGAAGAAAGTCACAGACCTGTTTACCAAAGGCAACAGCTTGCCTTTTGTAGGTATTGCTCATGAACAGGTAATTGCCTGTGCACAAATCTGTGACTCACACTTGCTAATAGCATCCAGAACAGCTGGGTTGCAGTTTCATTAGCCAATGGCATGACAACAGAGTGCTATAATTAAGGCCTTCATGTAGGCCCTGGTCCTTCTCCTGGCCTGTGAGGAGAACAATATCAAGATGTGGGGACTATAGCATCCCAGAGGGTATGTATAAATACTGTCCATTGTTTTGGATTTATGTGGTACGTCTACAGTTTTGCATGCTGTATTTGGCCATTGTTAACAGACTTTCTGATTCTTTGGCGGTTTACTGTTTTACATTGTGTGTGTTGGGGTCAGTAAGGAGGCAAACAGATGTGACATACATACTTTTTATCTGAATGTGCTTGCTGCTGCAGTTGCCACTGGTCTAACAGCTGTGTATGTAGGGAAGACTATGACACATGTCCCTGTCACTTGACCATCCCCCCAATTATGTATGGGTGTTGTGTGAATGCCCTGTTATAGGTGTTTGGGAGGTATGGTAGGTCTGTAGCAGGTAGCTGAACATACTGCTGCATGTGTTGCAGGCTGCAGCTGCTGCATTCTGGCCAGGAGCCATACTAGGGATTGTGAACACATTGGAGGACAGCAAGCTGTATATGTCAATGAGGAAGCGGAGCAGTGTCGACTCTGTTGTCACAGCATAGCCAGGATGAGGGCACCCATAACAGTCCAGGTGAGGCATGTGCCTCTGGTATATATGTTAAGTAATAGTGCCATCCAGAGAGTGGTAGACATTTAGGACACCTATTCATTTTTGTGACGTGTCCCACCCTACAGGCCTTTGACATGCTAATGTGGGTGGCAGTGACTGCAGTAGCAGCAACCAGTTCTGCTGGGCATTGCATGGCTCAGTTATTTGTATGTTGTACTGACGAGCATGTGCTTGACAACAGACTGGACTGTAGGCCAGGAGTGTGGGTGTCCAAATGTTACACATGCTAGGAATGTAAATGATAGAGCTACTGAGTCATTATTATGACAGATGTAGTTGCAAGACATATGTGCATGCCTACAGTGTGTTACACAGGATTCGCATGAACAAGTGTTTTCAGATAGGTATGACGTGTGACACTGACCTGTCTGTCATGATTATGTAACCTCAATCTGCACTGGCTTGCCAGTACTTCAACACACAGAATAGGTTTTTATCACAACCATGCCATAAGTAGGTGGCACAACTGTGGACATTCTGTAAAAATCTGTGCCATCGTCAGCTCTACCTGATATGATAGGCCTCACATACATCCATCAACATGTATTTGGCTGTGTACTGGTTCGGTGTATGCATCACAGGCCCAAGTACACTGTCATTTATCCCATTATATGTGAACGTATTGTGTCACTGGCAATCAGGATATGTTTATAGAAACACCAGCTACTTTCAGAGCTGAGTGGCCTAGTGGGCTAAAGCACTATGCTGTAGTTGATAGGGTCCTGATTTCAAAACTTTGCAGGGGTTATAAAGTTTGCTGATGTGCGTCAGTGGAATTAATGATATGTTTAAAGAAAGACCAATTATTTTTCAGAGTGGAGTGGCTTGGTGGGCTAATACACCATGCTGTAGTTGACAGGACCCTGGGTTCAAGACTTGGGAGAGGTAATTATTTTGCTGATGTGCATAACAGTGTCAGAAAAACATAAGGTGACTAAAGCAGTTTTAAGTGGGTTTGCGCAATGCAGCATGCCCCGGCCCACCACTTTGGTCCATTTAAACCCGCGGTAATTCCAAAAAAGAAAAGAAAAAAAGGTGATAGAAAAGTGGTGAAATGGGGGCAAGCAGGGAGAAAAACAATGTAAAAGCCAGGTAGGGATATGCAGGACAGGTGTAGGAAAGGATCATAGCTCTCCATTTCTTCTACAGCAACAGCTGTGCAGGTTGTAGACTTTTTGAGATTTGGAGCCTCATATCCCAGAGAGAGGGGAATAGGTGACATAACTTTGTGGATTAATTGCTGTAATGATTGATTGTTGGTGGTGTGGGTGTGAGCAAAATGGAGAGCTATGTATGGTGCATATTTTTTGTGGGACAGATGCCCTTTTTTTTAAGGAGAGAGTGGAATGTAGGGGAAGGGATATAGGTGTGTGTGGGGAGGTAAGGTTGGTAGGAGAGGTAGCATTTGCAAACAGACAAGACAGCAGACAGGGGCAGTGTATGACACATGTGGGGATAAGCAGACAGGGGCAGTGTATGACACATGGGGATAAACACCTTGGATGGGCAGGGTGTTGTGGAATCTGAGAACCATGTGCCCCAGATGGCAGCAGTGGGACTGAGCTCCCCACACATGAGCAGTCACAACTGCCCCTTCATAGCCCCGAAGGTGGCTGTGCTGGGGGCTGTGCATCAGGGCCAGCCTGCCCCTCCATGTCTGCCAGTCTGTGATCAATCTGGTGCAGCTGATCATCCAAATCATGCTGGAAAATTCGCTCACCATCCCTGGAAGCTGTTGCCAGATGACCACTCCTTCTTCCTGCTCGCCCCCATAGGGTGACGGGCCCCGTCCCCTGAGGTGGTTCCACCCATAGGTGATGCAGGACCAGTGGAGTGGGCAGCTCCAGGTTGGGTCCCAGATGTGGTGGGACCTGGTGCCATGGCCAATTGAGGTGGGGTAGATGGATCTGTAGGAACCGGCCTAACCACTCGTGGTATGGTGTTGAGGTTTTTTTTCAAAGTGTATAGGTTAGTCATGTAACAGAACATTTAAACATTAGTTATAACAGCATGCAAGGGTGTTCCAATTAACCCAGAACAATAATATTGCATAGCATACCAAACACATGAATAAATGGAATAGCAGTCAGTATTGTAACAGCATGCCAGTAACAGTTATGGCAAAAGGCCAATAACATTGGTATTTCAACAAGGTATGTTAGTATGCAACCATTGTAATATAAAACAATAATATTTTGTGATGCAGATAAGGGGTGGGGGAGAGAGATAGAGACATTCCCTTACCAACTGCATAGGCTATATTCTTTTCAATAGTAATGTTCTATACTCTACTGGTCTGCCCTTACTTTATGTATACAAGTGCCCTATATACCTCAGGAGCTATCTGAATGGGACAGTATGGGCCAAACTGTAACACCTACAGGTACAAAACTACAGGGGGACTATTGCTTGTCAGGGGAACATATATGACTACCAATGTGCACTGTGCACTGATTTTGTGTGAGTGTGCTACTGACATACTTTGACTGGATGTTATATCTGTGTTCACGGTTTTTGGCAACAGCGATCACTGTCTGTACTTTACTTTACTTTACTTTGTCTTTACTTGAGAGACATGTATCATCCACAGTACAGAGAGTTTCACTTATCCTGCCATTCTTGGCAGGCTTGGGGTTAGACTATCAGCAGACAAACTCAGACGCACCAGGCATACAGCTGTACCAACAATAAACCATTTAATTTGTCTTATTAACTTGGAATAGTAGTGTACTTGTTGACATTTTATTTAATGGAGTCATATCACCTTGCTGAGCAGTGCTGTTTACACAGCAGTACATCTGGACACAGAAATTAGTATACCATTCATACAGCTACTACAGACATTTATTTATCTGTAGGTCCTGTGGGGAGAAAATCTGTTAACAATACATAACTATTTCTATAAATATTCAGTACGACTTGTCTGTTTCTATTAATATATAGTAGTACCTGTCCTTGGATTCAAACCCCAGTCTGTGTGTGGCAAAATGAACAACATAAATATTTTTTATCAAACTGAGCTACTGGGCCACTGATATGGGTTGATTGACTGATATATGTTTAGAGCTCACCTGGTAACAAAGTCTAACATTGTAATATAGGTAGAGTGTCACACAAGACTGCAGTGACAGTTGAACATAAATGCATGAGATTCATGCATGACAGATATAGTAGGTGAACTGTGTATTAATACTTGGAATGCAGGTATACACATTTAACTCCTAGTGGATGGGAATATATGTAATGTGGGCCGACCATATTGGGGTGCTGGGTTGCCTACCTGATCCATATACATACCTCTCAACTGTCCAGATTTTTGCAGAATGTCCAGATTTTTTACTCACATTTTTGTTCTATTCCTCATAAAATTTGTGGTTTTCTGGCAAATTATTCACAATTGAAATCACTAAATAATGACTTACATTTGAGTTTCAAACTTCATATCCTTCAGAAAATGCATGCAAACACAAATCCTATTATTGTAGTAACTTTCTAAGTTGTCCTTCTTTTTGGGCCTTTGTCCCCCTTTATTTTAGGCTTTTCCCAGATTTCTGCTGTTGAGAGGTTGAGAGATATGCCCATATACAGTTGCAGATGGTATGTTTGCAGTCTACAGCTATCTCAGTTTCATACTTGCCTGCATCAGCGTAACTACATTCAGGAATGCATATAGCTGAAATGCAAAGGTTAACACAAGACAATCCTGAGAGAAACACACCATATTACACATTACTTAGTGCAGAACAGATATCATAATGCATTATATCTTGTAGTACAGCTCCACATCTACATTTTAACAAAACAGTTCTTTATTGGCCAACCTTCAGTCACTTCATGGTATTATGCCAGTGTTTACTTCACAGTACTTGTAATATTTCATTTCTTGTCCAACAACTCAGATTACACAGACCAAGGAGGAGGAGAAGAGTGTTCAGACCCAGGGTAACTTACCAGGGGCTGCATGATCTGGCACAACACAACTTTATTGAGGGTGACATGAAACAGTGATTGGTATACCTCTAACAGTCTTTATTGTTGAACACTTTAAAAATAATGCAGGCATTGAAAGACAGCTGTTATTCCAGAATGTATACAGTACTATCTTTATTTCATTAACAATTCTGACTGCAGTTGTACTTTATTTCCTGAAAATTATAAATGCAGTTTATTTATTCCCTCCACATTATGAATGCAGTTGTACTTTATTACCAGAACATTATTATTAATACAGTATACACTTGTTATTCCTTAACATTATTAATGCAGTAGTAACTTTCTTTCCATAACATTAGTGGGTTTTATGCTTTCATCTATGTTGAACTGTATCTGGCATTACTCACTTATATCAATCCAGGTCTATGAACACATTCATTGCAGTACACTCACAACAGACTATACCTACTGGCAGTTACTACTGTACTTTTTCTGAATTATATTACTATATAGTGCAGGATATATCTGTACTCACGACACTCTCAGTGCAACCTGGCCAGGTGCTCTTGCATGGGCCTCCAGGTTGGGAGCTCTCTGTTCTGCAGCTGGTCGGAGAAAAACACACCATTATGCATACCTATCAGATGTATATACTAGAATTTGATAAATCAATGCTTTGTATACTTACAAACTTGTGGGGCGTTGTTGCCCTGAGTGTGTTGGATCCATTGGGCCAAAAGATCCCCCTTCCTATGCTTCAGGTCATCATAATTATGATGCACCTGCTCACCTGTGCGGGGATACCAGTTGCACTGGTGAAGTCGTATGCCAAACAGTCCTAGACCTCCGATTTATATTCCGACTCCTGGTACTGGCCCTGCAGCAGCCAGTTGTCATGGTCTTTCACAAGAATCATAACCATGACCCTGAATTCCAAAATTACCGACCACTGCACCTAAAAGCGCACACCCTCTCTATCTCCTGCCGTAGTCTCTGCCAAGATCAAACTCTAACAGATTCTGGCTATATTCCCACCTGCTGCACTTAAATAAGGCTGTTTTCCTACCCTTTGCAGCCATTCACCATTTTTAAAAATGCTCAGCTTTGCTTAGCCCCGTGCAAACCTGCTGAGCTCAGCTAACCAGTGCTTAAATTGGCAATGCTTAACAATGTTTAGCGGTGCACAAACCAGCTAAGTTGAGCTGAGAACTCCTTAAACAGGCATTGCTTAGCAGTGCCCAAACCAGCTAAGTGGAGCCACATGTTGCTAAGTACTGCTAAAACAGGTCCTGTTTAAGTATTGCTTGGCGTAGCAATGCTTAACAGAGCTTAGCTAAGGGCAAACCAGATTTTTAAAAATATATAAAAAAATTGACATTAATTGTTCATTAATGATACTTTTTTATTATCTGTATGTATTTTATTTTATATCTCCTACTCTTATGTATTTTAATTACCTTATCATGGAGTTTGACTGTACTGTATTGGACATGTATGTGTAACTGGAGCTTTTCTCCTTGTATCTCCACTGAAAATGGGCTTCTGGACCAGCTGGACTGACCCGGCTAACAAATGTCAATATATACATGATTAAAAAATAAATTATGACAATTTTCTATGAGATGTAAAAGCTGAATGGGCTGTCTGTGCATTCGAACCATGCACCCACTGCACACAAGGCCATGACTCTAACCATTCAGCTACTGTGAATATGATGAATGCAGCTATACATTTCTTTATAGTGTTCAGTTATGTTTAAACAATGCTGAGCACCATGCCATGCCACACAAACCCAGTCAGCTATGCTTAAACATGACATTTTCCATTAAAATTAAAAGTATCTGGTTTCTATTTTTAGATGTCTGGCATGTGTCCATTGCTAAATGCCATGCAGAGCTGTGCAAACACACACAAACATACACACACACACACACACACACACACACACACACACACACACACACACAGACACACAGACACACACACAAAATGTATAATATATATATATATATATATATATATATATATATATATATATATATTATTTAACTTTTATATTTCAGTGCCATCCAGAACTTAGACAGTGCAGTGGGTGTGTTACTCCTCTCTGGACAGTGTAGCAGACCCCCTACAATATGGAAAAATGATAAAAAAGGGAACATGACATATTTCAATTTTATATTTCAGTGCCATCCTGCACTTTGACAGTGAAGGGGGTGTGTTACTCATCTCCAGACACTGTAACACACTCCCTACACTGACTCAGTTACCATGTTACATGGCTCTCCCGCTGTAGAGTGCCTTCATTAATATGCAAGGCATGCTGCTGAGGGGGAGCCGTAGACATGGCCAGTACACTCCATGTAGGTCTTGCACTATTCCACATGGAGTTTATTAAATCCTCACCTAAATGTACTGCCTCTTCCAATGTTTATATTGCAGCAATCACATTTAGCTTAATCGGTGTATCAAGTCCCTGAACTCTTTGCAAAAAAGCCTCAGTCACATTTCTGTACATCATCCTGTGCTATTTGTATATCAGTATAATTGTGCACTACTGCATATGCTAAAGAAAATAACATTGCAGTTTCCATACAGTTGTCTATTTTAATTATTCTAAATTGATCTAATAACCTGGGATCAAAACACACTTTCTGTGTTAAAGCTTGTAAGGCAGCATGAATTCTTTCTCATATGTTATCAAGTGGTAGCTCATGTAATTCAATATAAGTCTTAAGAGTGTTTTGGAGAAAAGCTTTAAAACATTTTAACAGTTTTTGTCCCCAAGTTAACCCAGGATTACAGGACCAATTTTCAAAAACCATAAGACTCTGAAATAATCCTTTCCTGTCATCCTATCTGTACAACAGCTGTAACAACTTTAGCTTCTGGAGCATTTCTCCCGGGGCCTCTACTGAAAACAGGATCTGTGGAACCTAGTCGGACTTTCCCGGTCAATAAATGTTAAATAAAATAACTTTGATCTGTGATACAGCTTCTGTGCTGTGGTTCCACCCACTGATTCTGCAGCCAAAGTCTTTGGTCCCTGATGTCTTTTACAGTAGATTTTAAGTACTGTTTATTAGTGTTAAGAAACACCTATATCCCACTGACAAGTTCCACTGCATCCTGTCTAAATGTTGTAATATACCTATCTTTGACTTCAAGCCGTTTTATAGCTTTTTACTAGCTTGTCCTGCTCACCCTCAGTATTATCTGTTTTGTTTCATTTGGACAGAAATGTGTCATTACTTAAATCTTTGTGAGCCTTTTTCCATGAAGCATCTAGCTTTCCTACCAAAGTCTGTAATTCATCAACTGTGGTCACTACACTTACTGGTATTACTGAAGTCTGAATAACATTGACACTGCTACCTTTATTACTGTATTGTCAGTACAACACATACTTATGTATACCTAGCATAGCTTCAGCAATAATCTGAAATTTAGCAGTTTGCTTGGAAAAAAATGCTATTACATCGTGTACAGTGTTTTCTAACCCAATCCATAATTTTTAACTAAACCACGTCAGGTGATTCAACTGTGGAAATATCTAGACTGACTTAGGTATGAAATCAATGCCAATAGAAAGATGAATGCTTACTTAAGGAATAACTGTTGTATCATCTGCTGTGGTCTTCTTCTGTATATCACTGCCGTCCTACTTAAAAGTCTGTGTCCTGGAAAATGCCAATACGAATCTTCTACTGTAAGTTACTGATAGACTAGAAAAGAGTGCCACTGTAAGCAGTTAAAGAATATGCTGCAATATTAAAACCTCAAAGTCAAGCTAGCTGCTGCACTTGAAACTGTATGAAATGCTTACTCACTACATAGGTTCATAGGTGTGTACTAGGCTAATGGCCCTGGAGCCTTTACAAGCCTAGCCCATGGAAGTTCCCTGGCAGTGGGCCACCCGATGTTAGTTCACAGTGCCTCTATCAAGTAAAGCCACTGGAGTGATCCCCAGGATGAACTTTCTATTACCCATCCACTCATCAAGACTTCTGTTGAAGAGGGACAGTGAGGTGCTCTGCTTGACATGTATGGGAAGTCAATTTCAGAGCATGGGCAGTCTCTGGGTGAGGAACCTTTCCCTCAAGCATGTTCTGTTGATTGTGGTAATGAGGTTGAGGTCTCTGGAGTGTGTGGTGTGGCGGGATTGGGATTTCTTTAGATGTAGCATTTCTAACAGAGCTGGGTCTGACACGGCTTTGTAAGTCAAGCAAAGATCACCTCTAAGTAGGTGATATGAGACAGAGAATAGCTGGAGTCTTTTGAGACTGTCCATGTAGGACATGTGTTTATTGCCTAGGATCCTCTTCGTGAGGTACTTCTGTGGCCTCTCCAGCTGTTGCAGGTGTCTAGTGAGGTACATGCCAAATGGGGCATTATACTCAATGATTGGTCTAATGAGAGAAGAGTAGAGAGAGAGACAATGACCTTTTTCTTCCTGGATGCAAAATCCTTGGTAATGAGATATGCCACATAGAAGGATTTTCTGACCACAGTGACAATGTGGTGGTCGAAGGAGAGGCTGCTGTCAACCTGCGTCCCCAGATCCCTTATAATGCCTTCAGTGTTCAGTGGGCTCCCATCAATATGTTAATTAGTGAGAACTGAGTTTTTACCAAAGGAGATGATGACACATTTTTTGGCGTTAAGCTTAAGGCCAGGGTTTTGACACCAGTCATTGGTCTCAGTGAAGCCTTTCTGTGGGATGTCTGTATCACTTGGGGAGTTAATAATGGCTCCCAGCTTGCAGTCATCTGTGAACTTGGTCAGCCAGAGTCCCTTTGTGTTGGCCTGGACTTCTGAGAAATAGATGCCGAACAGGAGAAGACCCAGGACCGATCCCTGTGGGAATCCACTCATGACTGGTCAGCAGTCTGACTTGGAGTCTACTACTTTCACACTGTGTGTTCTATCTGGGAGTCAATTTGCAACCCACCTAGTGATATAGGGGTTGATGCCTAGTTTGGTGAGTTTATCAATAATTTCTGCATGAGGAATGGTATCAAAGGCCTTGGCCAGTTTGAGGTAGGCTGTATGCACTGCCTTACTTTCATCCACAGCCCTGGTGACTGACTCAAAGAAATCAACCAGGTTGAGCAGGCATGATCTCCCTTTCACAAAGCCAAATTGCATGGGGTCTAGAGTTTGGAGATTTCCTGTATCTTTGTTAATCAGGTCCATGATGATGTTTTCCATAGCTTTACATGTCAGACTCATCAGGCTAATAGGCTGATAATTCCCAGGGTCTGTAGTTGCTCACCCTTTATGGAGAATGATGACTGTATCAGTGTGCCATTTGGTAGGGACAAAGCCTGAGGTGAGGCTGTGACTGAACAGGGAACACAGATGTTGTGCCAGTTTGCTTTGTAGTTCATGTAGAACACAGCCAGGGATATTATCGGGTCCCATGGAAGCTGTATTCTTGGCCATGGATGATGCAGCTTTAACCTGTGCTGCAGTAATGTTGGGTGCCTGATATTCTTCTGGTATTGTGATTTGGTCCTTGGGGGGAGAGAGGGGTAAAGTTGGCACTGAATCTGCCGACCATTATGTTGGCAATATCTGTTGGCTCAGTATAGGAAGTACCATTGTGCAGCAACTCAGAGCAAATCTGGGTATTGCTGTGGAGGTTCTTGATATAATTATAAAAGGCTTTGTGATTGTTTTTAGTGTCTGACACAATTCTGCCTTCATAGCTGGCTTTAGAGGATTTGATGAGGGATCTCAACTTTTTGCTGAGGCTAATAAGGGAGTTTTGCCAGTCTTGGGACTTCACCTTTTTCTGCAACGGTTTCTTCCTTCTGTTGTAGTGTTTATTAATGGCAGTGAACCACCAGATTGGCTTTCTTTTTTGGAAGAGAGTGTCTTAGTTTTGTTGGGTATGGCTAGTTCCATGCATTTATGTGCAGGTTCGTACAGTGCATTGGTGTATGATTCGGCAGTCATGCATCTATTTTCCATTGGCATAGGTGCTGTGACGTTTGCCACCTCTGTTTTTAGGAGTCCAAAGTCAGCTTTGGAGAAGTTTTTCAAGGTGGTTACCTTTGCGGGGGGTTTGGGTAAGATGTGGATTCCCATGGTGATTAGTTTATGGTCAGATCTGACCAGGGAGGGATTGACTACTGGTGTAGAGCAATGTTATTAATAACCAGGTCAAAGATGTTGCTTCCTTTAGTGGGGGTTAGAATGAGCTGGTCCTGGGCATTGGAATTGATGAATTCCAGGAAGCATTGGGCCAATGTATTGGTGCTTGAGTAGTTCTCCCAGTTGATGGAGGGGTAGTTGAAGTCTCCTAGTATGAGAGTGTTGGGTTGGATCTCAATATATTCCAGGGTGCTTAGGAACACAGAGTGAGAGTCTAGGGACATGGTTGGGGACCTTTAGCAGGCTATGACCTGGATCGCCATCTTACCCAATGTTAGTTGTACCTGAAGTATCTCAGATGCGTTATGCTGGGCTACTAGTATGAAGTATCTCAGATGTGTTATGCTAGACTACTAGTATGGAGGTGTGTGTATCCTTTATGAATATGGAGACACCACCACCTTTGGAGCTACAGTCCATGTTTTGGAGCCAAAAGGTGTGGAATGAGTTATAGCCTGGTAGCAGAGGGGTGCTTTCTGCCACTTTAAACCAGGTCTCCATTACAGCAGAGATGTCGATGTTCTCCATTTTAAGGAGTGCTTTGAGCGAGTGCATATTGAGATTTAAACTTCTAGCATTGAGCAGCATGACCCTCAAATTGCATTTATTTATAGCTCTTACAGTGGTAATTTGGTCTTCGGAACACGGCCTAAAAATGCACTATAGGGGTGGCAAGAGACTTAGCCAGTACCTGGAAACCCAGGGGTGACAGATGCAGGTCATCTCTGGCAAAGCATTGAGGTCTGTCAGTCATGTTGTCCCAAGCAGACAGATACTGGATCCCTTAGAATGACACCAGAAACTTAGCCAATTGTTGAAGTCAATCATTTTTTGTTTGTACTGCAGTATCATTCTGGGTGATGGTAAGATACTGCTCAGGGCTAGAGCCATACCTGCCTGGGTTGCATAATTCGAGAGCTCCACCATGTCTCTTTTCATGTAGTCCAGGGGGGTGTGTCTCAGGTCATTCACACCCACATGGACAATGACAGTACTTGTACTTGTTGTGGAGTGACCTGAGTGGGTGTTTTTTGTGTCGGATTCTGGCACCTGATAGACAGCTGACTGTTACCTTCTCCTTGTTCAACTTAATGAGTGGGACATCTGTGTGACTCACTATTGAGTCACCTATGATTAGTGTATTGGGCAAGGTGTTTAACCTTAGGGGCTTAGGTTGTGGGGCACACTGTGGAGGTGAGTTACGTGTCCTGTGGATTGTGCTGTGTCGTCGTGGTCGAGTGCATTTCTGTCTTGGAGGTCTCTGCTGTTTGGGCAAATTTCTTTTAAGAACCTCCACAAAGGTGGGCGTGTGGTTTGTGTTTATGTGGGAGATGTGATGGTGGGTGTTCTGGAGGGCTATGTGTTCCATGTGGTGTGGTGCAGGTGTTGACCTTCTCCTCTTGACCAGCTAGTCTGGTCTTGGCTGGAGAGTGCGTAGCTTCCTATTTGGTGATATAAGTGCGTCTCTCACAAGTCTGAGTGTTGGGTGGTAAGAGGAGAGGGTTGTCTGTGTACATGAGGCAGTTGCTACACTGCCTCAGAATGCCCAAGTGTACCAGGTTAATAGGAGAAAGCACAGAGAACTACCCTGTAATCATGCCAGGATGGGTGGTCATAAGTACTAAGTACTGGAGCTATTTCCATGAAGAGCAACTAGTGGTGATTGCACTTAGGTGTGCTACAATAATTGCTACAAATACCTGTTGAAATGCAAAGTGATTAAGCTACTTGAAGTGCAAGAAATAAAGAGCTAGCAAGATTCAAGGGAAAAACTGAGGAGCAGACTTTCTGGCACCAGTAATTGTTTAACTCAGCTCATCACCACTAGGCAGAGCTTAAACAAGCGTAAACCCATGCAAACATGGGCTTTTAAACCAGAAAGTTGAAAGGGATGGAAAACTGCCCAAACGGCCAATAAACTACAATTTCTGGGCCAGAAACCACTTCTCTTGTGGTAGATACTGTACTTACCACTCCTACTGATAAGCTAGAAGACTTCCCTCCAACACAGAAAGGCTTGGGGGGCTCAGAAGCTTACAAACAGTCCTGGATACAGTAAATCTATATCTGGGCTAGACTAGTTATAAGCAAGGTGGGAAACAAGCTTAGAACTCTTTTTTTTTTTGTTTTGTTTTTTTACAGAAAAGCAGTTAAAACAGCAGTAAAAACAATTCAAATGCAGTGCAAGTTTGTACATTTGAGTGTGTAGCAATATCAAAGCAAATACAGTTTAAATAAATGCAATTAAATTAAAAATAACTAAAAACAAGTGCAGAATGCGGTAAATTAGGAAAAAATCAAAATGGAGGCACTTAGAGTATCTCTTTCTCCTTCCTGATGCTCTTGCAGTCTGTAGGATGCCAAAACTGGGTCTGCAGAGCTTAAACAAGTGCAAACCCACGCAAATGAAGACTTTTAAACCAGAAAGTTGAAAGGGATGGAAAAACTGCCCAAACAGCCAATAAACTACAATATCTGTGCCAGAAACCACTCCTCTTATGTTAGATAGGCTACCTAGTGCTTATCACTCCTACTGATAAGCTAGAAGGCTTCCCTCCAATGCAGAAAGGCTTGGGAGGGCTCAGAAGCTGTCTCTGCTCATGGCTCTCTAGAATTGCTGTGGGGTTCTGAGAATTATTAGAAGTATATACTCTCCCCAAGCAGCCTCATTCAGGCACCATTGTCAGAAATCAGACTTCTGTTGCACCAGATTGCTTAATAATACTTTATTGTAGTGAGCAGCATAGAATAAGAGCATATAATAGTAGCAATGTCACAGCAGCATATAGAGATGATGTATAGGAGCATCATATATCAGGTAACTGAAAGCACAAAAGTAATTCACTGATATCTGAACAAGCCTTGCACCAGACTCCAACTGAACTCTGTCCTAAACATACATATTACTTCAGTTCAGTAACTTTCCTGTAGTAGCTATATTCGCCCCTCAACCTTGATTCCCAGGCCTTGTCTAACAAGTTCCTAACAATGACTTATTGTTTATTCCTTATCTAGCATTCCATTGCAAGTACATATATCTTTCCCTTGAGAAAGGAACATTCTGTAGCTTGCACTTGAGAACTGTTATTTCTGCACATCTTATGCTTAGCCAGAAAGGTTATGTTTTACCTTCTGCTGAATTGTCTTTCCCTGAAACTGTATGCATAAGTGAAGACTCAGGCCTGGCTCTATATTTTCAGGCCTATTCTACTATAGTTATTCTACCTTATGCCTAACAACTACTTTTAAGTGAAAAGCCTCACTCTTACAGGGTCCATGTGCATCAATAGATTTATGTTAATCCCATCAGTGTAGCATTACAAAAACTTCTTCCCTGTTCAGGACCATCACTTCTCTTCTACCTTATTCTTTATGAATGCTTAATAAGATATTCATTTACTTTTTTACCCCTTATTTACATATCACTTTAGTATCTGTGTTCCCACTGTTCAATAAAGCTTGGGTTCATAATAGTGTTAAAGGTTGCTTAATGTCATCCAAATCAGTCTGTGGCCTTTCATTGTGAATAAATGTATTAAACACCTTAACTGAATTATCTCTTATCAGATGAAGTAAAGATGCAACTTACCGTAGTTCCTTTTTTCAGTCAAACCTAAAATTGTTCAATAAAGACCAAACTTCTGCTTTCATTGTTTCCAGTGTTTTCCCAAACTGGTCTGTAATACAAGTGATACTTGTGGAGTCAGTGGTAAGGTGGAGATCATGACAAATGATTCAATTGCTTACAAAACAACTTGTTGTAAGTTATGAAGTCCAACATGTTTAGCTCTGCTGGAAAGAATGACAGGTTTTTCACTACATTGTGCTCATATTGACACTGTCTATCTGCATTGTAAAATTTATTTATTTTTAAGGCTGTTTCATAGTTCATCAAATGTCTTAGTGAAATCACAGTTGTAGTGTTATTTCCCTAAAGGTCATAATTTTCTCATTTAAAATTTCTCCATTTCATATTTTGCATACTTGTTTCATCAAACAGTATGGTCAATTGTAACACAATTTCTAAGAGTTCTCTAGTGGAAATATTTCAACTTTTTGTTGCCTTTTCTTTTTTTTTTAAACCAGATCTTGTCAGTTCTGAAAGTAAATTAAATAATATCATTCATCAGTAATTACAGCTGCAAGATGGACAAATTTCATGAAGAGTCAAATTCTGCAATAAACACTGTGATAGTTCTTTACACCTAACTGTGACATCAGCTAATGGACTCAGTTTCACTTTATGCCATTATGTGCTTAATAAAAAGATTCAGGAATCCAGTAGTCAGGGAGTGAACAACTGCCTGGTTTACTAACATGGCAGCAACTAAAAGACCAAGCAGAATCACATGACATCCCCATGCACATTTAGACTTATGGGATTACTTAAAGACACACTGTGTGACATATTAGGTGATATAATACACTTAAAACCTAACCACTTATTTATACTGTGAAGAAAAATAACCAGTTCAAATTGACATAGGATTTGTGTATACTACACATAATCACTGTAATTCATTAGCTCCTTGATCTGTCTCTCACAAGTTGAATATCGATTCATTGTGTTTTGATCTTGAAGTGCAGTACTGTTAGAAGCAGCCGCTTATTTTAGGTTTACACTTGCTTTAGGATCTTTGTTTAATTTTGTTCTTGAGACTGAGCTTGAAAAACAACCTGGGAAACAGTTTCATACTGACAAGGTAAGGTATTAGTATTTTCACTAGCTCAGAACTTTGTGGAAACAATAGAGAATTCTGATAGATGAACAGTTAAATGCCTTCCAAATCAGATTATTTCATTAAAAGTTTTATTTTGGTTCTATGTATCTAAGTGTCTGTACCTTGCATGTAGACGTCTTCATCTTGACTGTTGAAATTCCCTGTTACATGTATATTACTTATCTGTCTTTAAGACCATAACCCACAGTCATGTTTATTCTTTCTATTTTCACAATTCTGTGAGATTTTTGAACATATGCCGGACTAGACTTTCTGTCTTTGACTCCCAAAGACTAATAAAGAATATGAGATTAGCAGTTTAGCAAAAGTGTCTACATATTAGCAACTGTGCAACTGAAAGTTTTGTAAATTACAAAGGTGTGTTTCTGTATTCTGGAACTGAAAGATAGCAGAGTTTTCTGAGCTGTCAAACTTTCTTATCAGATTTTTGTATTTTGGATCATATGCTCTGGTGGCCTGCACCTACCTCAGGATTAGCCTTCCAGTAAAGACATTTTCTTTTCCCAAACTACCACATCATCCAATTTCTTGTCTTCTTAGACTACCATATTATAAATTAAATTCCAATCTGGATAATAGCAGTGTAGTTCTGCGCAACAATAACAGGCTAAATAAGAAACCATCCTTTATCAAGGCATTCCTATCTTTTGAAAATGTAGGTAATTGTGCTGTTACTGAAACCTACTTCCAGAGCAATGAGAGCATTCTCTTCTTACTGGATTTCTATGCCTACCATTCACTTAGTCCTACAAGTGTAGCAGCATTAAAGCTGGTGAAGTTATGTCTGTCTTTATCCAAAATAAAATTACCACTACACTCATTAATAAAGACAATGACCTCAAACTTTTACATGTCCTAAAATCATTAAATAAGTCCTGGCCAAGAATAAAATCTATCCATGACATTTGTAAACGACAAACCATATCTTAATGACTTACATTCTATTCCGCTTAACCCAAGCACACGTTTTCTATGAGAATTCTAGTACCCCTCCAGAAATTGTTGCACCTACACCTCTAGAAATAAATATTCCCTGTGCTACCTTGACCTTATCATTACAAACTCACTCAGTGAAATAATACCCAACCCACTGGAGGCTCCAAGTAAGTCTTGTACTCATCAATGCAGCCCCTGTATATTCCTTGCCCAGTGTCATACACTCTTTGGTTAAGACACATCATCAGCCTATTTTATTCACTTTACTATCAAAATTGTGCAAATTAGTTTTGTGAGTAATGACTTACTCAAACCAAAGTGCTGAAAATGTGCACACTGTTCGCTTGCAACTCCAAATGTCGTAATGTTGTAATATTGAATTCAGCATTATCTACATTAACTGGATGTCTGGAGATATACTACCAAAGGTTTGCAGGGCAAGCCCCCCTGCACCTCCCACATGGGGGGTGCGGCCCCCACACCCCCTGCTAACTATATATTCTAATTTTGAGATCGCATTACAGTGAGGAAAAGGGTAGTTTTTCTGATCCCCACTGTAGTACTATTCAATTCTAAACAGTAATGCTCAAAACTGTGAACTCAGGCTACATGTCAATATTCCAGAGGTGACAGGGTTTCCACTCGCAATTTTAAACTTTTGCACCTTTATCCTTGACCTTACCAATGATGGTAAGGTGTCTTTTAAACATTTGCTTTAAACCATTTTATTCATCATACTATCTTTGTACATGTTGAGGCCCAGCCTAACCATCTTTAGAGACTTCTCCAAGTTCAATTTCTTTCTGCTAGACAAAGAACCAAGATGGTTTAATGCTCACATACCCTTCAATGATCCTATAGCAAATACTACCACATATTCTAACAGAAGTCCCCCACTCATTAATGACTTTATAGAAAATACTTTTCCATATACAAAATGTTTATACTCCCATATTATCTCTTACATAGAGGCTTATGTTCCTATTCATAACAAATACAATATCACTTTTGGAGCCAAACTCCTGTAGTGAAGCTCAGTTATAAACAAACTGTAGAATAAAATGAAAAAAATAAGTAGCCATAAGGAATAAAATAAAAAGTTAGGTTGGTATAATCAACCTCAAAACTGTTGATGAACAACTCAGGACCAAAATCAAATAAAGTGGAGCTAATTACAAACTAAAATTTGAAATGCCAGCAAAGGGTAAGCACAAAGGATAAGCACAAAAGTGTTAGCAATCCCCCACTTCATCCAGGGTTTCAGGTGTTTGAGGAACTGGTCTAAATGGACTTGAAGAGAATATACAAGGACAACTCATTTATCTGATGTCCATTTCAATACTCCTTAGCTGTATGAAATCTTGATTGTATGCTAACTTTATTTAATAACCTGTTTAGTTTATGTCATATTCTAGTCAACGTAACTCAATGTAACGTCTGTGATGTATGTAACTTGTAAACCCAATATAATTTGTTAATTGCCTTTGGAGCTTTTCTCCCCAGGCCTCCATTGAAAATGGGCTTCTGCCCAGTCAGACTATCCCAATTAGCAAATGTTAAATAAATAAGTAATAAGTATCACAGTGCCCATGATATAAATAGGACCTGCTGGAGAGACATGCATGTATCCCAGAGACTACCCTGTCTCTGGAACAGGCTCCCCATCCATGTGAAGCAGAGTTCCTCCCTAACCCAATTCAAGTGCAACCTGAAAAATTGGATGGGGAACAGGAAATTCATCCCTGGTTTGGCACCTATGTCTCTAATGGACACAGGAAACCTGTAAATGGTTCATCTCCCAGGCTCTAGTTTTTTAATGTTTCATCTACCAAGCCCCTGCTTATACTTATCAAGGGTATCAGTATTTGTCAGAGATTTGGGATGCATAGCTACGCTTAAAAAGGTCCCTGTGGTCATTAGTCTAGTTAACACCTGTGAACCTATAAATAAATAATTAAACATAGTATTTAATAATGTAAAGAACTTTAAAAATAGTGCCCAGTATTGGACTTAGCTTATCTATAATGACAATACCCAGTACTGGAATTAGCTTATCTATCATGATATCAGCCATTCATACCCAAAAATATAGTTAACATCCTTGCAAATAAATGTGACCCCAGTTTTGCTTTGCTTCTCTTATGTTCTCCCTTCAAAATTCTCAGTCCATTTAATTCAATCTAAATGCACCTCACAACACTAATCACCTCTGAAGAGATACTAAAAGCACTTTCTAAGAATGAAGACATCAGCTATGTCAATGCAGATAACATACAAGGCTGTTTTTGGTCCGAATGAAACACTCATTCATCCTTCATAAACTATTAATCTGTAGCCTGCCCACTGGATATGTACCCGAAGCTTGGAGAACAGCTGTTGAATTTCTTCTCCACAAAGCAGGCCCCACTGTGGACTCAGGCTGCTACAGAGCTATCAGGTGATTATAACTAATGGACTATCATCATTTTCAGGTTGATCAAACACAACATTATATACCTCATAAACAGAAACATAAGGGACCTGCAATCCCCAGCCCCTAACCAATTTAGCTTTATAAAAAGTAGATAATGCCTATTAAAACTATCTGACTTATTTGGAAGAGTGTTAGAAACACTAAGAAAAGGGATCTCTGTCCAAACAATGTGCCTTGATTTAGCAAAGACCTTAGAAACTATACCCCACTGTAGAATCAATGACAGACAGGTCAAACTTGGTATGAAAGTGTGGGCTGCTATCAAGCTTATCAAAAGACAATATTCCATTAGATTTAATTACACACTATCCTTCAAGAGACTTGTCACCAGTCTTGTACCCCAAGATTCTGTTTTGTGACCACTGCTATTTGACTTCTACTTTGCTGATGCCAAATCTGACACTTATGGCCAATGTCTTACAAAGTTCTTAGATGATTGCATAAAACAAGCTGTCACCAACTTCATTAAAGACAGTTGGATTCACCAGGAGGGTCTATCTCAGACAAACTTATGGTGACAGTATCATGGTCAAAACTAAAGCACCAAAAACTATGAGACTGTACAGTTTGTAAAAAAGCAATGGTCATACACCTACTGCATAAACATTGCTCTCCTTTATGTAGACAGTGTCATTAGAGATATAAGAACCTCTGCAGATAACAAACTTTCATTTGATCATCAGATATCTACCGTCATTAGAAAATCTTCTTCCTTGACTGATTAATTACTATGGGCATCTCATCTATATGTAAAGATGACATAATCCTCTGTCCTCATCTCTCCCCAGGCTCATAGTAGAATATAGTGCACCTTTTGTATATATTTGTCCAAATATGAAACTCATCTTGAAAAATTCCAGTGGTTTCTCACCAGAAAGCATGAAGACATGACTCAGTTCCCATGCCTTTCAAGTACTACTGGAATTTTTGTCAGTACCTGCATATACGACCATCATTAGTAACTGATGGGCTTAATTTGGGACATGTTTGGGGGCCCTGAAGCAACAGTCCTCTCATCATCCAGCCCCACCCCTCCATCTTCAATGATTTTCCAGTAAACCACACATTTTATGAGGAACAGGCCAAAAATATGAGGAAACATCTGAATATTCTATGAAATTCTGCACAGTTGCTGATACTGCATTTGTACTATACCCGTCAAACTCTTTGCTCAAGAAATTTGCACAAAGGCAAAAATAACGGGGGAGCAAATGTCCAAAAGCAGGAAATATTTTAAATATTACTCCAATTCACTTACAAAGTTTATCGAATAACAGGTTTTATATCAACGTGCATTCTCTGAACAATATGAATTATGAGACTCTCTCTGGCATTATCAACTGACTGTAATCCACAGTAACTGGCCAAAAATTAAAAAATTCTGTTAGGGACAGGACAAAACATAAAGTAAAATCAGTCAGTCATATTCTGCCAGAAAAAGAACAGTATGTGGAACTTTAACTAGAGCAAGCTGCTTGTTGCATTTGTATCAAACAGCTTGCTTTGGTATCAGAGCATTAGGGCTTTTTTATTTTTTTATGGTCTTCTTTTTCCTTGTGCCAGAAGCTGTCAAGGGCACCATTAGTAGGTGCGGATGGTGCAGGGGTGTAGTACTGGAATTTGTTAATGAAATGCCAGTATTGCATTTTTGACAATGGCTGAAGCATTCAGTGTGTAGCAGTTTGACTGTAGGAATATGCTTGTTACACTTCAAGTAGAAATAACTTTTTCTTTATTTTTTTTAGTCTTCAAAGTGAAGACCTGTTTGTTAGCTATGTTTCTGGACTGCAAATTACAGTTACAAATGCAGGGCCATGTTGTACGCAGTCAGCTCAATCTGCTTAAGCCTTCATATGCCTCCACAACTGACTTTGACTGAAGAGCAGTCCTGATAATGTAATACTCTGGTAGATATAGACTGCCTAATCCAAGAATGCACAAGAAAAACTATGCAAAATATCATCAGTGATTACAGAATTCTGCTTTTGAATCCTCACTGTAGCATCCTTAATAGTAGTCCTTTTGCATATATTATAGTAGCAATGGCACCTTTAGCAGAGTATTCTAAAGCTATTTTGCTTGGAGAAACATAAATATTGCCATTGCATCTAACTGTGTTAAGCCCTGTCAAACTACAAGCTTCTTTGCAACTTGTTGCCCTGTCCTGGCTTGTGAAAAACTGAAGGGCTGCCAGGTCAGCCAGATAGAATTTTGTAGATAATTTTATGTTATTGTAAATATTACTATAATCCATAAGCTTGTTTTACAACTGTAAAGAAAACTAAATGTAAGAAAACTGTGTTATTTGCTGAACTTCAAAAATGTAACCATAGTGCACCTTGCTGGAAGAAAGCTGTTAAGTAAAGAATTACAACTGTGTTTGATCTCAAGCTTGGAGACAGGATAGCTGGCCTAGCAATTTTTTTCTGTTGTTATTAAGACAGAGATAACTGCTAAATTTTACATGTAAAAGTGTCTTTTATTGCTGTGGCTTCCTGGCCAGGTGCATCTTGCAGAGAAATGTAAACTTTGAGCTTCTGTTAGCCTGGGAACTAAAGGAGGAGTAATAAAAATGATGTTATGTGAAATGACTCAGCAGTACTGGGCATTATCAAATTAAGACTTTCTCAGAGAGAAAGATTGAGCATTTTGGATTTTGTCTGAAGCTGACAACAACTCACCAGCGCTTGCTTGCTCTGTATGTAAGCAATATTTAGAACCGTGATTTCTCTTAGAGTTAGAACTAGAGCCAGATTAGCCTAGTGGTTTTCTATATTTATGTCAGACTATCCTACAATATTGTTTTAAAGTTTTTTGTGATTTCTGAACTCTTGATTAGCACTGTATTGAATTGATGAGATTTATCTTGTATTTTTATTATTTATTATTAAATATTTTTAAACCTTTCAACTGTGGCTGTTTTGTGTAGAGATAATTTAAGCTCTTAGAGAGAGCTTGCATATATTTGGTGATACTGTCCAAGTCATTCCAATAGTCTTGCTGTTTAGTCACACTTACTGTTTGGATAACAGTAACATTACACAGTGAAATTGGTCACCCTTGGGGAAGGGCCTTATAGAAACTGATAGTGGTTGGTGGCAGTCAGTACTACCTTATAGTCTGGGCAGAAAGGGAGCACAGCTAGAAAACCTGTGCCAGCCCTTTCCAGGAGTGTCTGTGTGTTTGTATATAAATCAAATCTTAAAGTGGTGTGTGTGTCAGCTACTTAGGCAGGGACATGAAATACTGGTTGGACATAGAGGGTGCTGGAGGTTTTAGCTTGACTACTAGGCTGAGATCTGGACCCTATAGCTGTGCCAGTGGGGAGTCTTATTGGGGATCTGGAGAGAAAGGGAGAAACCAGCCCCAGACTGACTGTGATCTCTGTGTGCTCTTAAGGGAAATGTCCTTTACTGTGTATGTACTTGTTGTCCCCCCCAATTTGCATGCCCCTCATTGGTGCTAGTGGTGAGGATTGAGGTTCCTTGATTACTGGGCCAATGCATGGGTGTCACACTGCTAATCTTCATGAATGTGAGTAAACCTTTCTGGACATTTACCATACTATTCTTTCAAGCTTCTTTAGTCCCATTTGGTTCAGATTTCTGAATATTATCCATGGTTGGGTCACTGTCTGGATAAGTCTTTAAATTACTGTCTTATTTTATAGTTTGAATCCATGCAATCATGTCTCACAGTCATCATGTTCAAGTTTATTTGATTATGTACATGCTTTGCCACTATCTAGAACTTTAATTTATATTGGTATGTACTAAAAATTAAATAAATCTGACCAAATTACTTTAGTTTATGCCAATAGTAAATCAGAATGTTGCATAGGGATTTGAGCACAATACTAGGTAGATTTGGTTATTTAAATGTAAGTTATAACAGTTAATTGTATTCTGCACTGGTATCATGCTTAAATGTATTTGTTTTGCCTTTACTTATACCATTTTCCGACCACAATTCATTAGCAACAAATACTTCATCACTGACTAAAGTCTGTACTGCTTTCACATTAGACGTCTTGTCCGTGATCACAAACAATTCCATTTTAATCTGTTATTTTACAAATCTATGTCCATATGTTGCAACATAGATTTGTGCTGATTTTTACGCACCTTTGCAAAGTAAGTATGAAATTCTGCATAGCTTACAGATATGTTCAGTGGTTCTACAATTTACTTTGATTTGCCATAGGCAACATTTGAACTTAGTGTGATGCCTATTACTAAGTGCCATCCTATAAGTCTGTATGATGTCCTAATCGTTATTTCTACTTGTATTTCATTTAATTATGCTAAGCTTAACTTTGGCATTATTTCACTCACAGCTCTTGTTTTGCACAAGTAGCTCCTCAGCCGTGCTTTTAATCCACATTCCCATCCAGGATTATTTTCTCTGCTTTGAACCCACTGTTTGCTAAGATAGGCTCAGACTTCACCTTGGCCCTAAAAGAAGTGTGTAATCAGAAAATAGATTAATGAACAAATGAATACTTTTGAAAGTGTTATAGGAATCATTGGAGACCAGCTATCATTAATGAGAGGAAGGAAAGATAATTATTTAGTTGTACTTTTACCAAGATCGTTAGAAGGGGAGTGATATTCTACATTGTTCCTGCCTCTGGGGTGGGGGAGACATGTGAGCAGTTGGGGAAGGCTGTTATTATTGAATATTGTATACTGTTACTTTTAATAAAATGTCAACAAGTTAGCTGCAGCAAACCACCAAGAACACAGTAAATATATAAAAAAAAAAGCTCACAGTAGTAGAAACGCTTAATTTATTGAACGAGATAAAACTTTCGGGATACACCCTTCCTCAGTTATCATTATCAGACTTTAAAATACAACTCATTATATACCTTATAATGCATAGTAGCACATGCCACAGCCAGCCAATAACAATAATATAGTCAATTAACCAGTCTTAAACATAAAACATTTAGTAAAACATAATATACATAGATATTATGAATTTTCATTATATGTATATATAAACAGTGTTAAAATACATATCTTCACATCATTTATATTGCATTTGTTTTTCCACTAAATATGATTTTATAGTTACTATATTATTAAACCAGGGAATCTATCAGCATCTAATCTAGTTATCCACCTGTATTCAGCAATATCCAATTTATTATTTATATCCCCTCCTCTTATATTCCTTTGAACAACTTTCAAAATTTTAAATTTAAAAACATCATTACTAGACATTTGTGAAGGGGTGCTATGTATGATTTAGACACCTTTGAGGAAGTAAGTAGACCATCTACCAATCAGAAGTGTGAAAATTGTATTTTACCCAATGAGGTGACTAACGAGGTTCAAGGAACTCCATCATTGATGGCCACTCCTCCAACTACCCATAGGCTAGAACTAGAATCATTGCAAAATGATTCAATCAATCAAGGCCAGGCAAGTCGGATATACATCCATAGGAACGTCATCATCTGCATCAGTGGAGACCATAAGTGGCGTTCAGAATGGCGAGGTTTTTCCAGTTTCAGTTCGGCTTCCAGAGAAAATAGAGGTATAGTGGCATTAGCATTTGAGAGGGAGATCACAACAGAGGAAAGAACTTAATTCCAATGGAAAGAAGAGGAAGAACAGCAGTCCAGTGCCACTGAACAAGCATGGGCGACGCTGATACTGAGAAGTAAGCAACAGGACTCTATAGTTAATTCATCTGGTTATAAGTTGTCGACATCTTGTATTAATTTGTTAAACAAAGGTCTGCAGTTTTTAATACAGCAGCAGATAGTATAGTAGAAGCACTAATGGATTTGAGAATCTTTTGTAGAAATGTTAGATTCAGTAACTGAGAATATAAGATAGAAAGTCTAGTACATTTATACCAATCAACTGTCTGGTTTTAAATGCTTTTCTAAATGTATGTGAGCATGAGCTTAGGCAGTTATGTAACAGTAGAATTATAAAAAGGAAGAATGCATATAATTTAACATTAGAAGAACATAAAGCATTTAGAGAATTGAATGTAAATAATGAAATACTATTGAAACAAGCGGATAAGGGAGGCGCAATAGTTATGCTTAATAGGCAACATTATGTTGAATTAATGACAAAATTTCTATCTGAAGCCAATACATTTAAGAAATTAAGTTTTATGGATGTTAAAAATCTGATAGCTGAAGTTAATATGTTCATTTATGATGCACAGTTACAAGGTGACATTTCTTTAGAATTATTTAATTTTCTTACAGTGCCATGTCCACGAACTCCAATAATATATCCCAACCCCCTATGCGACCTATAGTATCGGGAAGGGAGTGGGATACAGAGCCACTTTATATATATATATATATATATATATATATATATATATATATATATATATATACATATATATATATATACATATACACACACACACACACACACACACAGGGCGTCTTAAGTAAATATCTACCATTGTGTAAGAGCTATATAAAGGATACAGGTGGTTTTATGTCTAAATTGCACCAATGGTATAAAAATAATGGTGTAATGGATAATATTTTGATGGTCACGCTTGACATAAGCCCCTTTTCACTGTAATTCCAAATGTGTACGGCATCAACTCAATACGTGAATTTTTATGTAAAAATACAAATATGAATGGAAGAACAATAGAAAATATATATAGTATGATAGAAATAGTATTAACTAAAAATGCTTTTCTATTTGATGTACAACCATATTTGCAAATTTCTGGGGTGGCCATGGGTACACCCATGGCCAATACGGGTCTATATTATAACATCTAAGTCTTACAACTTCAAATGTTATAATATCGAACCCAGTAGAGTGAACACTGGAAATACCAAAGCTGCAGAACACAGAATACTTACCTAGGGAAAGTATTCGGCGGGCCATTTCTGCAGCTTCGCTATTTCCTCGACTGTGGAGCGAAGGTTACGGACCGGGTTAAGGTAAGTATGCAAACAAAGATGAGTGTGTCATTGGGAGCGGGTTAGGTGAGTTAGGGTTAGGGCACGGGTCAGGTAAGTGTGCAATTGTGTGGACATGAGGGTTAGGGTGGGGTAGGCGAGTTAAGGTTAGGGAGCGGGTAAGGTGAGTGTGCGATAGTGACGGACGTTAGGGTTGGGTTAAGGTAAGTTGATAGCTAGTGGTGTATGTATGGTTTAGTGTAGGGTTTTGTGAAGTGTGTGTGTGTGTGTGTGTGTGTGTGTGTGTGTGTGTGTGTGTGTGTGTGTGTGTATGGATTATTTATTTTGGTGTGCTTGTATTGTGTGTATGTTTGCCAGGACAGCAAATTATTTCCCTGGGAAAAAATTTGCTATTCGGACTGTTCGGTTTTCTGGTGTTTTACTCTACTGGGTTCGATATTATAACATTCGAATTCGTAAGACTTCGATGTTATAATATAGACCCGGCCAATACATATGCTAATATAACATTAAATGAATGGGAAAGTGAATTTATATATGGTGATAAAAATTAGTATAAAGACAGAGTTTTATTCTATCAATGTTTTGTAGATGGTTGCTTTCTAATTTGGAAAGGAAGTGAGGAGCTTTTGAATGAATTTGTTGAGTATATAAATAATCCAACAAAAATGTCATAGGATACCTTCTCCTTGAAAAGAACCAAACACCAGGCAGGGTAAGGTTATAAGCACTTCCGTTCTCTTTATTCACACTATTGTGCCTGGTGTTTGGTTCTTTTCAAGGAGAAGGTATCCTGTGACATTTTTGTTGGATAATTTGCTTTTATGTGTTTTACTATTGAGTATATAAATAACAGTACCCCTTTTTTGAAATTCACAATGAATTGCTCTAGTAATAAAATATCATATTTCGATGTACAGCTTATTAATGATTCTGGAGTGATAAGGACTTGTGTGCACAATAAGGACACCCAGTTGAATAGATACACACATATTCATAGCATGCATAGTAGGCATGTTTTTCGTGGAATAGTCAAGGCACAGTTGTTGCGAATAAGTAGACTGAATACTGGTAATGATAAATGTGTAGAGCAAATGGAACAACTGATGGATGATTTCATTAATAGATGGTACAAAAAGGAATTGGTATCTGGAATAATGATGGAAATTATTAATAACAGAATGACAACCGCCCCTCCCTATTTTAGTGACATAGTGATAGATAGTACATCTCTGTTGTATGCTACAGATAAAATACTTGACACATTATATAACAACTTACAATAGAAAGACTATGGAAGTGGAGAATATTATTAAAAGAAATTGGCGGATATTAACTTCTATGCCAGAATTATTGAATTTATTGGGAAATAAGCCATATTTTACTTATAGAAACAGCATGAACCTAAGAAGGCAACCATGTTATAAGGACTTTAAAGTCAACACTACAATATCCCATAGGGGTAGATGTGGAACACTGCCATGTTATAATTGCAGTTGTTTTAGTAATATTTGTAACTTGTTAGAATTTGAACATCCAATGACTAAATACAAGTTTGACATAAGCTATCAAGCAGCATGTAATACATCATTAGTTGTTAACTTAGGCACGTGTCTATGTAGGAAAATGTTCAAGATGACTGAAAGATCGAATAATAGAGCACAAGTCTGACATAAGAAGAAATGTAGTAACAAACGCCATGGCTAGGCATGTGAATGAATATGGTGACACACATTTTTAAATTTAAAGTTTTGGAAGTTGTTCACAGGAATATAAGAGGGGGGGATATAAATAATAAATTGGATATTGCTGAATACATGTGGATAACTATATTAGATGCTGATAGATTTCCTGGTTTAAATAATATGGTAACTATAAAACCATGTTTAGTGGAAAGACAAATGCAATATAAATGATGTGAAGATATGTATTTTAACACTGTTTATATATATATACATATAATGAAAATTCATAATATCTATTTATATTATGTTTTACTAAATGTTTTGTGTTAAAGATTGGTTAATTGACTATATTAGTTTATTGGTTGGCTGTGTCATATGCTACTATGCATTAGAAGGTATATAATGAGTTGTATTTTAAAGTCTGATAATGATAACTGAGGAAGAGTGCATCCCAAAAGCTTTTATCTCATTCAATAAATTAAGCGTTTCTACTTTTGTATTGTTACTTCTGCCAGGAACATGGCAAGCAAGGGCTACCATTATTAATAATAATAAAATGACAAAACATGACAGAATACCTCACATAAAATCAACTTCTGGTGGTTTGTTCTGAACCCTTCCAGAGAATATCAAAACTGCAGGACTCGAAAGGTGAACAGTAAAAATGGAAATGTAGTAATCAGGGGTGGCTCATGCAATTGGAATGCAGCACCCCCCCAGCTAAAAATGAAAAATAACAAAAAAAAAAAAGAAAATAAAAGACTCCATGAATGGAAAATAAACACGTGTGCATTCCCAGAACAACACACGCATGCATGCAGAATCTAGACTGTTTTAAGAGCAAGTAGTTACAACTGCTTAGACTGGAAGGGGACTGGACAGCAATGTTTTCCTTTCTCATTGCAGGGATTTTCAATGGAGCTGGAACTTATTTGTTCAACAGAGATTGAGTGTGTGTGTGTGTGTGTGTGTGTGTGTGTGTGTGTGTGTGTGTGTGTGTGTGTGTGTGTGTGAAATGCCCCAGATAAATATACCTGGTGGCTAGAGAGACTCAGGCAACAGAAGTGGTTAGAGAATAACTCAGGCTCAAACCCTGTACCTTGGGTGCAGGTAGCAAGAGCCTAAATTCCCTACCTACCATCACTTGTGAAAACTGCTCAAAACATTGCCTCATATTTTTATTCTATTCTGTTCCTCATAAAATCTGTTGTTTTCTGGAATTAATTCACTAAATAATGACAGTCATTTGAATTTCAGACTTCATATTCTTCAGAAAGTACATAGTAACACAAAACCTTTTTATTCTAGCAATTTTTTAAGTCTATAAGATCAATATTTGAAATTTGTCCCTATTTATAGGGCTGCATTCCCCCATTATTGGCTTTGTCCAGGTTTTTTGTACTGAGAGGTTAAGAGCTATGGTGAGACCTGAATTCACTGAATATGTTTGGGGGCTGTATTCTCCCATTACTGGCTTTGTCTAGTTGTTTTGTGCTAAGAGGTTGAGTGCTATGGTGAGAACTTAATTCACTAAATGATAGCTATTTAAGTTTCAGTCTTCCCATGTTTTAAGAAACAGTTGATTTGGCATAATAGTATGTTGCTCTGACTGTAGTGTATAGGGTCCTGGGTCCAAGACCTGGCAGTGAAATACATGGTGGTAACACAGCATTTTATTCTAGCAACTTTCCAAGATTATACAAGCAATGTTTAAAATGTGTCCCTGTTTTTTGGGCTTTGGTTTTTCCAGATTTCTTGTGCTGCAAAGTTGAGAGACACAGTTGAGTGTCGAGTGGATCTTACAAAGAGCTGAGAGCTTCAGGGAAAGAGAAGTTTAGTGCTCCTTATGCTGAGTCTCCTTACATTTTAATAGCACAACAGGTAGTGTACTTGCTTTTAATGCAGAAGGTTGTGGGTTCTACTTCCACAGTATGTAGATACATTGCTGATACTGTACTGTGTTGTACTTTTAAAGGGGTGGATGCTGCAGTCCTGAGAATGTCCTCTTTGGCAGAGATACCTAGTAACTATGAACCTGTTATCAGTTTGCCATCTATTCCCAATTGCAATAATACTAGCTTATCCTTTTTAATGTAACATAGGCAATTTATTTCTCAAGGGCAACAGGCACTTTATTTGTAGATGGAACAATGAAATATAAAGTTGTTTGCTAGGAGCAACCTCTTCAATAGTTACAGATCTCTTTAATATGTAATTGTTTAGATGACTTCTGCAGAGATTGTGCATATTTACTGATACTGGTGGATTGTAGAAGTTTGAGTTGACTTTTATGATGGAAATGTTCTGAATTGGGCAGTTTTGTCATTATTGGTGCATGAATTTTGTTTCATTGTTTACTGGAAAAATATTTAAAGCAGTAAATTTAAAATGCCGTCTAAGAACTGTACTGTATTATACAAGGAATATAATTAAATACAATCAGGAAAGTGTATCAAAGAACGCACGTATGTTTCCTGTGCAAGGGGCCTATGATTTGAAAACAGCCCAAAGTTAATCTTTATCTGCCACTGGCCAGATGTATTTTCTTTGAATGTCGGTTTCAATGCTGTTTCAATGAATGTGAGTTTGAAGGGCAGAGAAGTTTTAATGCTAAGTCTGTTTTCATTGTGAGACTGCATTGCTTTGTTTATCAGATGTCTATTAGTGTTTGTGCTGTAAAATATAAAATAAAACTTTTAAATGAAATCCAAATCATCATAGAAGTAAAGCAGTATGCACATTACACTGTTTATGGTAAATGGAGTGAAATAGCCAAATAATGGGACATTGGAATGGCTGCAGGGGGGAGGCCCCATTCGACCAAACTCAAAGACAGCCCCGGCTGAACTTTACCTCTTAACTTACAGATTTTTGCAGAATTAATAGATTTTTGCTTCTTATTTTTGGTTTGTTCCTCATAAAAGTTGTGGTTTTCTGGCAAATCATTCAGGAATGAAGTCACTAAATAATGACAAACATTGACTTTCAGACTTCGTACCCTTCAGAAAAATGCATGCTAAAGCAAGACCTGTTATTCTTTCAACTGTCTAAGTTTATACAAGAGCAATTTTTAGCACTGTTTGTATGTTCCTCCAATATATTTGGCCTTGTCCAGATTTCCTGCATTAAGAGGTTGAGAGGTACATACAAATAAATTGCTTTATAGAATTGGGTATATCCAAACCTCTCAACTGTCCCCAGTTTTGGCTCAAAGTGTTGCTCTCCCCCTATTAATCCCAACACAAAATGGCAAATTTGGAAGAAATTGTGGAGGGTTTACAATTAATAAGTAATTGTAATGATCAGAGTTATAGATTACTTTTAATTTCAGAAATGCATGTAGATTCTTATTTTGTCAGCTGCTCAAGTTAACAGTACTAATATTAAAAAGTGTCCCTTCTCTGATAGGTTCCCAGTTGTATTGTGTGGCTATTTTATATTTTTGCATTACATTTGTAGTCCGTTTTTCATACTATTTGGTTTTCTGGCAAATTAGTGGCAAATCATTAAAGACTGAAGTTAGAAAAAATGACAGACATTTAAGTTTCAGATTTCATACCCTTCAGAAAATGCATACTAATGCAAGAACTACAATTCTATTATCTTTCTAAGTTTATAAGAGCAATATTTAAAATTGTCCTTATTTTTGGGCCTTTGTTCCACTTCTGTTTATGGCTTTGTACAGATTTCTTGCTCTGAGGTTGAGAGCTATGACAAATGTGTCAGGGGCATCAACGTCACCCAGAGACATTTCAAATTGTGACATACTTGTTGTACCCCACTCCCCCATGTAGTGACTCTGGATGTGTCCAATCAAGGCAAGGAGGAGTTATGCAATGTAAGTGTGAAGAGTATCCCAGCATCCAAGGTAGGCACAAGTATGTCAGTGGCTTTTTATCTGTCCTTGATGTTGCAGTATGCTCTGGTTTTCTGTCATATTTTATACTGTTGTTTATGCTTTTTCTTCTTCTTCAGAAAATACATGTTGTTGCAGTACCTGTTGGTCTGTGTTTAAGTAGCAATTCTTTAATGACCACCAGGTAAGCTTGTCTGAGATTGTAAGATGCAAGTAAGCTTTAATAAACATATTGTTAAAGAATTACCAACATTTAAAGCCTTTTTGTTGTTGCCATGTAGAGACAATTTACATAACTAGATAGCATATAAGCCTTAGGTATTGAAATGCATATGACAGTATTTATAATAAAGGACAGGATTACAGTATTTTCAGAACCTCATTACATTTCCTGGAGACTTTCAGTCATCTTTGCAGGCTTTACCTGTAAAGTAAACAGGACGGCAGTCTATCATGTGTGGTCCATAACCTGTGCAGAAATCCTTTAAGCAATTTATCTTGAGCTTGTTTCTTGTTTGCTATTATTTTTTTACTTTGATCATATTTTCCCCATGAAACAAGTAGATAGTTATTGTTAGGCAGCAGGTCTTTTTCAGATAAGAAACATTTTTACAAGTGGTTATATCACAGAGATTGCTAGTTTCAGCATGTTACTTGGTACTTTTATAAAGCTGAATATAAATTATATTTAGAACCACAGTGCAAGAAGTGGTTTGAATTGAGTGCCACTTGTTTTTTTACACTTGATTTTCACTGGCATTCCAGTAATGTATTTAAAAAGTAATTTATTTTTTCATGCCTCAGAACCTTTTTGTTTCCATCTAGAATATTAAGTAAGCTGTCATGTTTTTCTTCTACACTTCATTATATCTTTTTTGGACTCTCATAATGATGGTTTGGCACCCAATGCAACATATTTAAAGTCCCAGTTGTTTGCATTTTTAGCATAGCCCCACCCCTTCCTAGTTGGCCACACCCCTTCTTGTTGGCCCCACCTATTCAGCTGTCTCCTGCAGCCCACCTTTGATTTGAAGTCACCAGCTGGCACTGGTAGTAATATCACAACAAATCACAAACCATAATTAAGACAACATTTTAATTTAATTTAATTATTTACTCCACCAGGGCTTCTTGTGCCAAACTTTAAAATGAGTACTTTTTCATTGGCAAATATTCATTTTACATCCACTCTACCTACTCTTTAATTTAGGTTGTTCCAATATAGTGTCCTTTAAATAGTCATCCAATCTTACATGATTTTCATCAAAATGAACTGCCACTGAATTTTCCTTTCTTTTATTCCTATACTAGACATAATGAATTGATTTTATCAAAACTCCTTTACATGTAGAGTGAGTGGCTTGGAGACAAGCAGGGTGGGATAGCAGTCTATATGCTTTGTCATTCAATAAATACCTAATTGAGACAGTGTTAGGGTAAAGGCTGGGACTTGCATCCATATCTAATTTTATTGTAGGATAGAAACATGTAGTGGATTTTATTTTCTTCACCACTTTATTTTTGTTAAAGGGGAATGTGTCTTGGATAAGATAACCACTATTTTGAGAAACTATACAGTAGAATGCTCTTGGGCTAATTATATCTTACCTTAATTTTATATATATATATATATATATATATATATATATATATATATATATATATATATGGGTCTACTTGATATAGCCGACATTTCAGAATGTCGAAAATCATATGGCCGAGACCATATGATTGACATTCGAAATGTCGACCATACAAAAAAAATCTTACCTTCACGATGCAAGCAGGGGGGCTATACCCCCTACACCCCCCAGAACTTAAATATACCAACTCTAAGATCGCACTACAGTGCGAAAGATGGAAATCTTTCCATTCTGCACTGTTTGCAGATGCCGGTTCTGCATGGTTGACATTTTGAATGTCAATCATATGGTCTCGGCCATATGGTCTTCGACATTCTGAAATGTCGACCATGTGAAGGGGACCCATATACATATATATATATATATATATATATATATAT
Organism: Protopterus annectens; assembly: GCF_019279795.1. Classification (NCBI taxonomy): domain Eukaryota; kingdom Metazoa; phylum Chordata; order Ceratodontiformes; family Protopteridae; genus Protopterus; species Protopterus annectens. The sequence continues at coordinate 1,725,287,194 of NC_056743.1, read as the reverse complement.
ATATATATATATGTATATACATATATATATATATATATATATATATATATATATATATATATATATATGTATATATTTATGGGTCCCCTTCACGTGGTCGACTTTTCATAAAGTCGACTTTCATATGGCCGAGTCCATACGATCGACTTTTGAAAAGCCGACCATGGAGAACCACTATCTCTGCACAGTGCGGAAAGAGAAAAATTTCCACTTCCGCACTGTAGTGCGATCTGGGATTTGGTATATTAAAGTTAAGGGGTGTGGGGGGTGGAGCCCCACATGGGGGTGCAGGGGGGTGTAGTGCCCCTGCTAACAGTTTAAGGTATTTGTTGTGTTTTTATGTTTATTTTACATAGTCTGCATTCTGAAAGTCAATCATATGGTCTCGGCCATATGAAAGTCGACTTTCTGAAATGTCGACCATGTAGAGTAGACCCATATAGTATATATTTATACACACACATACACACACACACATATATATATATATATAGATAAAACACGCACACACACACACACAAACACACACACACACACACACACACACACACACACACACACACATACATGAGCTGTCATGTTTTTCAGTGTTTTGTTTTCACATTTATGTTTGCAAAACAACCACGTGCTTTCATGGATTTTTAGTGTTTTATAGTCTCCTGGGTAGTTTAACTGAAAACTGAACAAGAGCATGCAATGGTTGTTACCTGAAATGCTGTTAATTTTGCTTATTATTCTACAGCCATAGTGTTTTCCAGTATTTCAGTAGATAATAATTTTCATTCGAAAAATCACTTACTACAGTTTTTTGGAGAGGACTTACATTGGATGCTAACAGCTTGAATTGTATAGATATATCTGTTTTTAGTTAGGTTAAGAGTCATGCACTATTTTAGCATTGTGTCACTCCCAGCAACTGAGTTAGGAAGTAGCAAGACTATTGATGTAGACTAACTGAAGACCCCCCCCCCCAATAAAAAAATGGCTGGAGAGAATCAAATTTTATAGTATTAGGTTAGGTGCTGTACCTTCTAGCAGTTGGTGCTGAGATTAAGGTTATGACAATTAATTCCTGTAAAGCAGGGTTTGAGTATTTCAGCTCTCATTTTTCTACTGTGTGACCTTGAGCAAGTCACTTAACCAGACACTGCTCTCAGGTTGCTCCTGAAAAGGGACTGTGTGTCTACTGTGCTTACCTGATTAAAATTTGTATTATATCTGCTGTCACAAAAAGGATGTTGCTTATGAATGAGAAAAATATCTTAAAGTACAAGTCATGAGGCATGAAAAATGATAGGTAGAGAAGACAGGAGAGTTGTCTTGGGGTTCTGGGCAACTCACTAACCAAAAGCCATTTTAACCCAAACCTTAGCAAAGAAGTCTAATGACATTTTTGCCTAACCTGGAATATAGTGGGATTAGTAGGGCAAGTAGATGGAAGGACTGTAGGTTACATGCAATGACCTGCCCTGTCTCATCTAACATTCATCTGCTAGATGGCAGTGAACATCTTTGGGTGCATAAGTGCATATTCCAGACCTTAAACCGTGAACATCATAGGGCATGTATGTACCCATATGATAGGTGCTGGAGAACCCAACAAACTGCTACTGGACTACACTGAACATCACTAGTCATGTGTATATTCATAGAGTATACACTAAATTAGCATAAAATACTGTGACCCCCTTTTCCTCAGGAATAACAGCTTATTGATTTTGATAGCATAGAACTAAGTAATGGAGCAGAAAGTGTAATAAAAATAACTAAAAACCTGAAGTGTTTTGCTGGAAGGATCCACATGAAGGCTCAAAACAACAATTTATTTAATAAAGAATATAATCAGTTTGTCACTTTTATCCTGGAGATAATGGATTTCATCAGAACTAGAAACCAAAGTCAAACAGACCCTTTTACATGAATACAGATCATATGACCAAGACTTCTTAAAGACAACAAGCTGAAAAATAGAAAATATAAGCTTAAAAGATATAAAACACACTTAAAAATAAAAATATGTATTGAAATATGTATGTGTAAATATTGTGAAATAAATAGAAAATGCGAATATATATATATATATATATATATATATATATATATATTATATACAAAGCCATAAAAGGTGAGTTCAATATTTTAAAAGCTTTAAATATTTAATAAGAGCTTCACAATTTTGCCGCTCTATGTTTCATCACACTATTGTTTTAAAGACAAAATCATTCAGCCTGGGAGGGTTGGTGGCATCTAAATCTAATTACTATGCTAACTTAGACACATCAATGAACAACTCCACCTCTAGGGGCACTGGAAACTTCTTCTACATTGTTTGTTTCCCTGCTCATAATACTACATTTGTGCAACCTCTGTCATCAGTGATGCAGCCAGGGAATACCTACTATACTGTGGAAGCCCTACATTACAGGTGTCCTCCTTGCAATAAAATGACATTTCTATGCATGTGGATCTATTCCTATTTGTAAAGCAACTTTCATTCCAGAAAAAAATTCTGAAATGTTCATAATTAGATCTATATCTCTCATCTGTCCAGATTTTTGTAGAATGTCCAGACTTTAGCCAAATATTTTTGGTCTTTTCCTCATAAAAGTTTGCTTTTCTGGCAAATTATTGGCAAGTCATTGAGGACTGAAGTCAAGAAATGACATACCTTTGAATTTCAAATTCCACACAGTTTAGAAAATTCATGCTTTTCTGTCAGAAATTATTGCTAGAGGCTAGGACTGGTATTTTCTGTGGGTATCACTGTGACACCTGTGCACTGGCCAAGCCATCAAGGAGCCTCAATCCTCACCACTATCACCAGTAAGGGTGTCCATATAGGGAAAGGATAATAAATACACACACAGTAAAGTACAATTTCCCTTAAGAGCACACAGAGATCACAGTCAGTCTGGGGCTGATTTCTCCATTTCTCTCCAGATCCCCACTGGCACAGCTATGGGGTCCAGATCTCAGCCTAGAAGGCAAGCTAAAACCTCCAGCATCCTCTCTGTCCAACCAGTGCTTTGTGTCCATGCCCAAGTAGCTGACACACACACACACTTAGGGATAAGATCTATATACAAGCACACAGACATTCCTAGGGTAGGCTGGCACAGGTTCTCCAGCTGTGCCCCTTTTACCCAGACTATACGGTAGTACCACTTGTCACCACCCACTAATATTTATTAGCTATCAAAAGGCCCTTATGAAATGGTGTCCAATTATACTGTGCAATATTATTAACCAAATGGTAAATGCAACTGAATAGTCAAGGCTTATTTGGAGTGACTTTTTACAGTATCACTATATATATATGCAATGTACTCTTAGAGCTTGAATTATCTCTACACAAAACAGCCACAGCTGAAAGGTTTAAAAATATTTAATAATAAATAATAAAAACACAAGACAATACATCCTATTACACAGCACTAGGCAAGAGTTCAGAGATCACAGGAAAATGCTTAAAATAATACAGTAGAATAGTTCTGACATCAACACAGAAAAACACTTAGCTATTCTTCCTAATTCCTAGCTATTTCTAAGAGAAGCACTAAAGTCTAACATCCGACTTACATATAGATACAGGCAGAATGGTGAGTTGGATGTTCTCAAGACAAATGCTCAATGCCCTCATTCTTTCTGACCAAAATTGATAACACAGTACCACTTATTCATTTCAGATTACATCATTTCTTTCTGGTTCCCAGACTAACAGAAACTCAGATGTTAATAGCCCTTTTGATCTTGCAGCTGGTCAGGAAGCCAGAGCAATAAAAGACATTATACATGTAAATTCTAGCCATTAACTCTGGCCTCAAAACAATAGGCAGAATGCCTCCCTCTAGACATCTTGGCTCTGAATTTTAGATCAAAGAATTTCACAATGCTTGACTTATCAGCTTTCTTACAGCAGAGTGCACTGTTGTTACATTTTTTCCAGTTCAGCATCCAATACAGTCTTTTCACATTTAAGAGAACAAGCCTGTGGCTTACATTAATATTTACAACTGACAGAATTATTTACAAAAGTCTATCTAACTAGGGTGGCAGTCTTCACCTGTCTTCACACATCCCCTCCTCCCCGGAGAACTCAAGATAGTTTTTCAAGTGACCCTTGTGAAGCGTTGCTTGAAAGGGTTAGGTCTGTCTGAGTATACCTTACCCCATTCCCTGTCTTGAGAGCCCATCTGCATTGGCATTGCTAATCCCACTGTGGTGTTGCACTGACATATCATATGCTTGCAACCCTATGCTCCATCTTAGCAACTTGGCATTTTGCTGGCTGGCTCTGTTTAACCATGCTAGAGGATTGTGATCTGTCAGTATAGTGAATTTTCTTCCATACAGATAAGGCTGAAGTTTCTGCAGTGCCCACACTGAGGCTAGACATTCCTTTTCTACAGCTGCATAGCATTCCTCCCTGGGTTGGTGCCTACAACTGAGATAAACCACTGGGTACTCTTCTCCCTCAGAAGAAATCTGGCTAAGTACAGCCCCACCCCATGGTTTGAAGCATCCACCTGCACAACAAATTATTTGCTGTAATCTGAACTGGCTAACACAGGGTGTCCTCCCAAATCTTCTTTAAGCTTCTGGAATGCCTGTTCACATGCTGGGGTCCACACTACCTTATCTGGCCTGTTTTTCCTTGTCAGGTCTGTGAGGGGAGCAGCTATGGTGCTATAACTGGGGACAAGCTTTATGTAGCACTCTGCTGTCCTTAAGAATGCCCTCACCTGCTTTTTGGTAACAGGTACAGGGCATTCCTGAATGGCTTCTACTTTGGCAGGTTCTGACCTGAACTTATCACACCCCACTCTATGTTCCAGGTAGGAGACCTCTGCCATACCCACATTTGCTTGGCTTAGTGGTCAACCCTCCCCTCTGTAGTCTGCCCAGCACCTCCCTGACATTTTGAAGGTGCTCTTGCCAGGAATGGCTGTAGATGTCAATATCATGTAGGTAAGTAAGGACAAACCCTCCTACTCCTGCTAGGATATGATCTACCAACCTCTAGAAAGTTGCTGGGGCATTTTTCATCCCAAAAGGCATCCTTGTTAACTCATACAAGCCAAAAGGAGTCAAAAAGGCTGACCTCTCTTTAGCACTGTTAGTCAAGGGCACCTGCCAGTAACCCTTGGTAAGATTAATGGTTGAAAGATACTTAGCCCCACCCAGCTGTTCTAGGGCCTCACCTGTCCTAGGCATGGGGTAAGCATCTGACTCTGTGTGACTATTTAATTTCCTGTAGTCCACACAGGACCTGGTGCTGCCATCCTCCTTTGGCACCAGCACCAATGGGGAGGCCCAGGGAATGTTGGACTCTTGAATTACCCCTAGTTCCAACATTTCCTGTATCTCCTCCCTCATAATCTGTTTGACTCTCTCCAGCACCCTATAAGGGGCCTGCCTAATAGACCTTTGGGGTCCTGTATCTATCTGATGCTGGACCAGGTGGGTACACACTGGTTTCTCAGTGAACACATCCCCAAACTCCTGTAACACTGCTCGGATTTCTCAAATGTGGGTAGGACATAGCTGCTGGGACATTGCTACCCCTTCCACTGATGTGTCAGTCCAAGCCTCACTGAGGGGATCCGTCACCAGGTCTCCCTCAGACTCCTCCTGCAACCCACTGCAAATACTCAGCACAAGAGCCTCCCTATCATGGTAAGGTTTCATCATGTTAACATGGTACAATTTGTGCTTCTGCCTCCTGCCTAGTAGTTCCATGATGTAGTTAACATCACTTACCTTTCTTACCACCTTGCAGCGTCCCTCCCAAGCTGCTTGCAGCTTGTTGTGTCTGACAGGAATAAGAAGCATTACCTGCTGCCCTAGAGCATACTCTCTAGAGCGAGCATTCCTGTCGTACCATACCTTTTTCTGATTTTGGGCTTCTGCCAGGTTCTCCAGGGCCAAACCCATGAGTTCCCGGAGCCTTGTCCTGAAGTTTAGAACATATGCCACAACAGACTCCTTGTGAGATTAACATTCACCTTCCAACTCATCACAAATTAAATCTAGAGGTCCCCTCACCCTATGCCCATACAACAACTCAAAGGTTGAAAACCCTGTGGATTCCTGCGGAACGTCTCTGTAAGCAAACAACAGATAGGGCAAATATTTGTCCCACTCTCTCTTAAACTGGTCTGCAAATGCCCGTAGCATGGACTTGATTGTAGAGTTTGACCTCTCAACAAGACCATTAGTCTGGGAATGGTAGGGGTGGTCTTCAGGTGCTTCACCCCAAAGGACTTCCACAGACAAGCCAGCAGGTCTGACTTGAAATTGGCACCTCTGTCAGTCAGTATTTCTTTTGGGAAACCTACCCTGCTGAAAATCTCTAACAAAGCATTTGCCACCTTTTCTGCCTCAATGGAGGACAGAGCCACTGCCTCTGGGTATCGTGTAGCATAATCCACTGCCACTAGGATATACATTTTCCCTGTGGAACTTGGGGTACTCAGAGGCCCCACAATATCCATAGCTACCATCTGAAATGGCTCTGCAATCACAGGTAAAGGCATCAAAGGACCTCTCACCTTATCTCCTGCCTTGCCTACCTTTTGGCACTGAGCACAGGTCCTGCAGTACCCTGTTACACCTATGGAAATTCCAGGCCAACAGAAGTTCTGCATAATATGTCTCTGTACATTTTATTCCCATATGACCTGCAAAGGGAATATCATGGGCTATGGCTAGAAGTGCCAGACGGTAGGCTCTATATACTACTAACTGTTGTATCCTCTCACCTTCTAGCCCTCCCTCAGGAGTCTACTCTCTGTACAATAACCCTTTGTCCCAGTATACAGAGTCCCCCTTCCCTTGAGAATCAGGTGCCTCACTAGCTACCTGCCTCAGGCCATGTAATGTATGGTCTGAGAACTGAACCTGTCTCAACTCTCTCTTTGTAACCCTTCCCAGCTCCCCTTCTGCAGGAAGTCTGGCATCCTCTAACAGTGTTGCCTTACCATCAGCCTGGGTACTATTACTCAACTCACCTTTTCAGTCACTCTGTCCAAGGGAACATCAGTACCCACAATCAGCTGTGGCTCACATTCATTCTCACTGCTGCAGAGTAGCTTCCTCCCTGAAGTAACCACCTCAGCAGTCCTGGCTGCAAGTATGCAGTCTGTCTGGGTCTCCCCAAGCTACCAGACCCACATGCTTATCTCAAAGCCTGACTGCATGTAACTGCATTAGCACATAGTACAGCCTCATCCAAATCCTTCCCTATCAGGACATCTGCAGGATGGTAGTTTGGTACCCATGTTGTCTCAAGACAACCTACTATTGGCATTTTGTCTTCCCACTTACTGGCTCTCTCACCTTTCATTCCCCACCTTGCCTCTGTGGACATCTGTATACCACATGGACCCACTGGTTGCATTCAGAACATTTAACCCTAGGTCCGGGATGTGCACCTGGGTTAGTGGCTTCCCCTGCTACTGGCAGATTTGTTGGGGAAGTCTGTGCTGCCCACCATGGGGTCCTTTAGACCCATGAGCAGTACTGGGGGTCCCTTTCCTGTGGAGGGATGCCCTGTTTACTATGTATAGGTCTCCCTTCTTCCCCAATTCATCTGAAATAACACATTGTCTATCAGCTAACCAGATCCTCATGTCCTCAGGCAATGTGCTAAAAGCTTGTTCTGTGACCAAAAGGTCTGCCAGCTCTTCAAAAGTGGTCACCTGACATCCACTCATTCAGCTATGAAAATAAGTGCTCAGTTCAGCAACATATTCGCACACACTTTCATCTGACTTGCATCCATGCTCATGAAACTTTCTGCTATAAGTTTCAGGTGTTAGCTTAAAAAATTCTAACAAACAATTCTTAACAGTAGTATAATCAAAATATCCACAATCAGCAAGTTTAGACAAACACAGTTACAGCTTTACCATGGAGTAAGGGGGTCAGGAACCGTACCAGAGCCTTTAGTCAGCACCATACTGTTTACATACCCTCTAAAACATATGAATGAAACTATCAAAATTATCCCCCTCTGTAAACTGTGGAAGAAATTTACTGACCTTTTGTGCTTCTGGTGTCTGGTTACTCCCTTCTCATTACCTCCATGACTCTGGTGAAGAGTCAGACTCTCCTTTAATGCTGCCTCTGCCTTTCCTTTTATTCAGCTTCCAGGTTTAGTAGTTTCTCATTCTCCTCAGCCTGCAAACATTGCAGTTTCTTGTTGTCCTCACTCTCTAGATGCCTCAGTCTCTCAGCTGCTTCTATTTCCAAATGCCTGGCCTCCAACTCAAGTCTCTTTAACTTCAGATGGATTTTTAAGTCCTCTGCAGAAAGGTTGAGCTGTCCATTCTCGGAGTGTGGTACATCTCCACTGCCAGTCTGATTGTCCTCTTCATTGCTGTTTTTTGATGCAGCTGTGACCAAAGCTGCAATCATGTCTGCCTTAGTCAGGTTTCCATGCACCAATCCCCTAGCCTGGCACATCTCAGCCAGCTGGATATTTGTCAGCTTTCCATACTCCTCTGCTGACATGCTTGCCTGTTCTCCCTGACTAACTAAGCTAACAAAAGAAACAAAACAATTGTGATCTGAACTCTGAGTCTTCACTGCATGGCTGATTTAGAGTACAAAAACACCTTCAGTGATCCCTGTACACAAGCTACAGGAATTCACTCTACCCACACCACTACAAGCCAATTAGTATTTGCCAACCAATTAATATGTGGTGTGGATATCCCACCACTGCCAAACAATTAATATAACCAGGAGACTAGCACATCCTCTGTGGCTGTTTAGATCTTTTCTACAGGCAAGAGTAAAACATATTTATTATTTATTTATTTATTTAAGTTTGATGACTGGGGAAGTCCACTGGGCCATAAAGAGCCCCTTTTCAGTGGAGGCCCAGGGAGAAAAGCTCCACAGTAATGAAGTTACATATCAAGTGTTTACAAAGATATACTTCTATACATACTAAGATTCAACTAAACAATGTATGTTACATTTTGAATGTTTACAATGATATAAATCAATGCAGAGAATTAAAAAGTTAACAAAGATAAAGTTCAATACAGAAAAGTAAATTTTAAATTAGATGCATAATATTTGCAGTCATAGAGTCTTGTGGATATAAGCATTTTGAGTAAAGGTATAGTATTTGCAGTTTGAAGACATATATTGTAATGAAGGACAAGTTAAATACAGAGAGAAATATAGAGTGACTAGACATTTGTAGGTTATGAGAGAGAATATAAGGAGAGGTGACAGGAGAGTCTAAAGAGAGAAGAGAAGTATAGTAGGAAATAGAGAGAAAAAAGTATAAGGTGGAGAAGGGGGATTTTGGTAGAGATAAAGCAGTGTTAATGGATGATGCTTAAGTTATTAGTGCAAGTTAGATAGGGGAGGGGATTAAGTAGGGGTGTGACAGGGGCATTCCCATTTGGATGATAGATGAGAAAGTATCTGAGATTTGAATTGAGTATGGTTAGATATGTTGTGAAGGGGGGGTGGGAGAGAGTTCCACTTTTTGGCTAAGTAGTGGGATAGTAGTAGCTGTCCAGCAGGCTGTGCTGGTTGTAGACCTGTAGTATGTTTTGGTTTGTGGATCTGAGTGAGCGGTTAGGTATGTAGGGTTTTAGGGAGGCAGAGAGGGATGGGCAGTTGGAGGGTTTATAGATGAATTTGTATGCAGTGATCAGCTGTAGGTAACTGAGGTAATTTATTAGTTCAAGCCAGTTTAGGGTGCAAAGGGAGGGGGAGTGGTGTGATAAGGTTCTTGATTTGGTTGCAAATTTGGCGATCTTATGGTAGCAGGATTCAAGTTTCGGTGTTAGGCCAAGAGGGAGATTGGTAAGCAGAGGAGCACCATACATAAGGGAGGGAGAAAAGGAATGTAGATGCGAGAATTTGGTGGGTAGTGGGGGTGAGGAAGCGGTTATGTCTGTAGAAGAGACCAATCTTCTGGTGGGTTTTCTTGATTGTGGTATGGGTGTGTGTATCAAATTTGAGGTTTTCATCAGTGATGACACCGAGAAGCTTTTTATTTTATTTTTATTTATTTTATTTTATTTTCATTTATTTGTCAGTTCAGAGGAGAGATCAGTCAATAAAACAGTGGATTTTATTCTGGTGAACCTTCCAGTGCCTTACTTTTGGTTATCAGTTTGCTTTTGGCACTTTTTTCCACTTTCTTTCTTTATTTGTTCTGTTTTGTGGATATGGAAGGGCAGCCAGATTCCAACATGGAGGATCGAAGGAAAGGAGGAGAACTGGGGGAAATTTGTAAGCGCATTAGCCAATTGACCCAACCGGTGGGTCTATTGACTCCTGTCAGTCAATCCTTGGCTTTGCTTTTATTGTGACAACCTTACTTTTATCACGGTTGATAAGATAGATTTATTTTCTTCAATACCCCTCACTGTGGGTTTAGAATGGTTAGAAGAGGTTTTAAGTGATAGCAATGACATAAGTTACAATGATTTTAGAGCATGTTTAATATTAATGGATGTGATTTTAAAGAACAATTTTATATTTTTCGAGGGCGAGTATTTTAAACAACTAAGAGGTGTTGCTATGGGGGCCCATTGTGCCCCCATGTATGCTAACATTATACTTTCCTACTGGGAAAAGAAATTTGTGTTCACTTGTGATTTCAAGTGTTGCTGGAATTTTTATGCTCGTTTTTGGGATGACATTTGTTTATTTTAGATAGAACCTGAGAGTAGGTTTTTAGAATTGTTTATTTATCTAGTACTACAGATTTTTAAAGATTTAGCTATAAAATCAGTTCTGATGAGATGAGATACTTGGACTTCAGTATCAGTAAGGCTGGAGAGAATTTCAAAACTAAAGTTTATAGAAAAGCAACTTTTTCAAACTCTTACCTATATTATACCAGTGCGCATCCACATCACCAGAAGAAAGGAGTAGTAAAGGGTCAATTTGTTCGAATATCTAGAATGACCTCAGATGACAATGATTTTCTTAATAAAATTGCTTACTTATGGATTTGTTCAAGGCTAGGGGGTAGTCAGAAAAGCTCCTAGTGGAAGTATATAATGAAGTTTTGGAAGAAAGAAAATCTAATTTTGCCCCCATTTTCGGGACTGACAATCAGGACCTTGAAAATATTCAAACATCGGAGAGGTCAGGTGATGATAGGTACAACAGTGCTTTGGTTATTACCTATCACAGGGATGCTGGGTTGGCCAGAAATATTATAGAAAGAGAATGGAACAGATTTGCTAGTAAATCAGACCTGCAGTATGTGTTTGATAAGCCTTTTAAGTGTATTTACAGAAGGGGATGCTGTATTAAGAACATTTTGGAGAATGGTACCCCTAGGACAGGTGTTCACCTTTCTAATAAAAGGGGCACATACAAATGTGGTTGTTGTGCTCAATGCCCTTATGTCAAAGTTGGAGAGATGGTACATCTGAAAAGTAGAGACGGACTTATTAAGACAAAAGGTTTTGCTAATTGCAATACTAATGGTATTATTTATTTAGCCTTGTGTGACAAATGTGAAGCATGCTATATAGGCAAAACCAAGAGAACATTAAAGTCTAGAATGTACAAACACAGGTACGATATAAGAAAGATGAACAGTAATAATTCTCTATATAAACATACTTTGAATTGTGTAGGAGCTGATCTTCATTTTTATGTAATTGAAACATTGCCCATTGATTCCAGGGTTGGCCCTTGGGAAACAGGCTTAAAATACAGAGAACTATACTGGCAACTAGTTCTTGAAGCTAATAGGTATCCTGGTTTAAATGAAATGATTTCATTATTTGAACTCCAAGAAGAGATAAACCCAAACATAAAACTACTGTTCAATCTCAGCCTTACTACAGGATATGTGCCCAAAGAGTGGCGTACAGCAACAGTGGTCCCTCTCCATAAAGGTGGTGCCTCAGCGGATCCTGGAAACTATTGCCCCATAAGCCTGACTAGCTTGGTCTGCAAAGCTATGGAAAGGATCATCATGGACCTCATAAATAAAGATATTGGGGACCTACAGACACTGGATCCTACCCAGTTCGGCTTTGTTAAGGGCAGATCCTGCCTCTTAAACCTGGTTGATTTCTTTGAAACAGTCACCAAGGCCATTGACAAGGGGAAGGTGGTCCACACTGCCTACCTGGACCTCGCAAAAGCCTTCGATACAATACCCCACTCGGGCATTATAGATAAGCTCACCAGCTTAAATATAAACCCCTATGTCACTAGATGGATTATAAACTGGCTCAAGGACAGAACCCACATGGTTAGAATTGCTGGAGCCATGTCAGACTCCAAACCAGTTACAAGTGGTGTCCCACAAGGCTCAGTCCTGGGACCTCTCTTGTTCGGTATATATTTCTCGGAGGTACAAGCCAACACGGAAGGACTGTGGCTGACCAAGTTCGCAGATGACTGCAAACTGGGTGCCATAATCGACTCTCCAGCCGACACAAGCATCCTCCAAAAGGGCCTCATAGAAACAGACAACTGGTGCCAGAGCCATGGCCTCAAGCTAAATGCCAAAAAGTGTATAGTCATCCCCTTTGGCAAAAACAAAGTGCCCACAAATTACCACATAGGTGGTAATCCATTAAGTACAGAAGAAGTAATTAGGGACCTGGGGACCCAAGTTGATAGCAATCTCTCATTTGACAACCACGTGGCCAAAGTGGTTAGAAAACATTTTATATAGCCCACCTAATCATGAAGGGATTCACATCTAGGTCAGGGAGGTCATCGTGCCTCTTTACTCATCCCTCATCAGGCCCATAATTGAGTACAATGCCCCTTTTGGGATGTACCTTACCAGACACCTGCAGCAACTGGAAAGACCCCAAAAGTACCTCACCAAGAGGATCAAAGGGCTCAAACAGATGTCATATGCTGCCCGGTTAAAGAAACTCCAGCTCTACTCAGTGGCATACCGCCTGTTCAGAGGCGATCTGTGCCTGACATATAAAGCCATGTCCAACCCGGAATTAATGGACATGCTGCACCTCAGAAAATCCAAATCCCATCGAGCTAGACTTGAACCTCAGCACTGAAATAAATAGGACATGCTGGAGGGACAGATTCATAACCCAGAGGCTCCCTTCACTCTGGAATAAAATCCCAGTCCAGGTTAGGCAGAGTCCCTCATTGACTCTCTTCAAGAGGAATCTTGATAAGTGGATGGGATATCATAGGTTTACCCCGGGTATCACTTCTGTGTCACTGTTAGACAGAGGCACAGTATACTAACCTCGAAAAAGGGCATAGCAAAATAAATTTAAAATGGGTGGCGAAAGCCAAACACTTTCTGGCTAGGCTTATAAATGCCCTAGGGCAGATAGCCTAGTATGAACCTATGAACCTATTAAAGCCAGTCTTAAAGCTTAGGTCAGCTAAACTTTAAAATATGTGACTGTCCAGCAGATGGTGCTGTTCAACAATTTGTATGACTTATACAACAGTGTTTTAGATGTGGTTTTATAAGGATTTTAAACTTTCAAATATTTATTTTCTGTTGGTCCAGATGACATACCTGTGGAAGCTTGGAGGTGTTTAAGAGAAATGGCAGTGGAATTTTTAACCAGATTGTTTAATGAAATCTTGGAAAGTGAGAGGATGCCTGAGGAATGGAGAAAAAGTGTTTTGGTACCAATTTTTAAGAATAAGGGTGATGTGCAGAGCTGTAATAACTACAGAGGGATACAGCATGAAATTATGGGAAAGAGTAGTGGAAGCTAGGTTAAGAAGGGAAGTGATGATTAGTGATCAGCAGTATGGTTTCATGCCAGGAAAGTGCACTACAGATGCGAAGTTTGCTCTGAGAGTGTTGATAGAGAAGTACAGAGAAGGTTAGAAGGAGTTGCATTGTGTTTCTGTGGACTTAGAGAAAGCATATGACAGGGTGCCTAGAGAGGAGTTGTGGTATTGTATGAGGAAGTTGGGAGTGGCAGAGAAGTATGTAAGAGTGGTACAGGATATGTACAAGGGTAGTGTGACACTGGTGAGATCTGCAGTGGGAGTGGCAGATGCGTTTAAGGTGGAGGTGGGATTACATCAAGGATCAGCTCTGAGCCCTTTTTTATTTGCACTGTTGATGGACAGGTTGACAGACGAGATCAGACAGGAGTCCCCGTGGACTATGATGTTTGCAGATGTCATTGTGATATGTAGTGAGAGTAGGGAACAGGTTGAGGAGACCCTGGAGAGGTGGAGATATGTCCTAGAGAGGAGAGGAATGAAGATCAGCTGGACTAAGATGGAATATATGTGTGTGAATGAAAGGGAGGATAGAGGAATGTGAGGATGCAGGGAGTAGAGTTGACAAAGGTGAATGAGTTTAAATACTTGGGATCAACAGTTCAGAGTAATGGTGAGTGTGAAAGAGAGGTGAAGAAGAGAGTACAGGCAGGGTGGAGTGGGTGGTGAAGAGTGTCAGGAGTGATTTGTGACAGACGAGTACCAGTAAGAGTGAAAGAGAAAGTCTACAAAAGGGTAGTGAGACCAGCTATGTTATATGGGTTGGAGACAGTGGCATAGCTGGATATGGCAGAGTTAAAGATGTTATGATTTGCACTGGGTGTGATGAGGGTAGACAGGATTAGGAATAAGTATATTAGAGGGTCAGTCCAGGTTGGACAGTTTGGAGACAAAGCCATAGAGGCGAGATTGCATTGGTTTGGACATGTGCTGAGGAGAGATGCTGGGTATATTGGGAAAAGGATGCTAAGGATGAAGCTGCCAGGTAAGAAGAAAAGAGGAAGGCCTAAGATAAGGTTTATGGATGTGGTTAGAGAGGACATGCAGGTAGTTGGTGTGACAGAGCAAGATGCAGAGGACAGGAAGAAATGGAAACAGGTGATCTGCTGTGGCAACCCCTAACCGGGAAAAGCCGAAAGAAGAAGAAGAAGAAGAAGAAGATTTTCTGTTAACAAGTTTTTACAAATTGTAAATATTGCATGTGTTTTACAAGATTTCCCCTTGACCAACAAATGATTTTCTATGCACTTCTTTACTTATTGTGTTTCATTGTTTGTGTATATAGTATTTTTGCACTGTGTTTTTAAAAGCATAACAGTTTGCTAATTGATTAATTGGGGATGTTTCTGTATATAAAGGGGTTTCAGAAGTTGGTATGCTCATCTGAAGAAGTTTTTATGACGAAAACGTGGTGATATAGTTAATGCGTTCTGGATGTGCTTTATGCCTTTTTATTATTGTGTGCGATCAATAAAACAATGGACTTTGTTCTGGTGAACCTTCCCGTGCCTTACTTTTGGTTATCAGTTTGCTTTTAGCACTTTTTTTCCACTTTCTTTGTTTATGCTGTTTTAAATTCCCCTAATGATATGAACATCCTCCAACAGGGCCTCCAATAGCCTAGTATTTTCTTATGAACCTATGATTCTATCTTAGACTGCTCATCACTTTTCTGTATTCCTCTAGAATATCTATTTGAGAAGCTGATAATGACCGGGAGACTAGCACATCCTCTGTGACTGTTTAGATCTCTTCTACAGGCAAGAGAAAACCATATTTACCATTTAAGAGGACAGATCAGTCAATGTCCTGCAATGAAGCCATTATGTGGAGCTTGATTCTCAGGGAAGGAACCATCGTTCAGGTCATTCTTTTACTGGGGTGTCTGTCAGGAAAACAAACAAAGCTAGGAATTCTCCTATATTACTTAGGATAGACCGAGAAGATTGGCTGAATTTTGCTAAGGATTTATTTCAAGCCTTCTACTTTTTGCAATCTGAGTCATCCCTGAATTTAAAAAGAAAAAATCCTCTTTTTCAGATTCTGATTCTCAGTCTGAGACATAAAAAAATAGTTTTATATTGTGTTTCTCAAGTTTCTACCCCAAAGAAGAGGAACTCCAACTCTTTGGAAGGGTTTTCTTCAGATTCTCCTGCTGAAGAGTTATCCTTTTCTAACCCTATTGTCAGAATGAAGGAGTTATTTCAGAGGGATCAAAAATAAATGCCAGAATCCCAGGAAAGATATTATGAATTATTGCAGGTGGATTGTCCTCAACCTGCAGATGTTACTCCTGTTTTGCCAGCATTAGAGGACGCTTTTCTTTGCAACCATCAGTTTGCTTGACTGTCAGCCAAGTGCTTCAGAGAAGTTTGACAAATTATATAATGTCCTCAGACCCCTAAATTTATTTTTTGAAACCTTAGACAGCTAATGCTATTCTTTATGACAAAGATGTAAAAGCTTCTCTTAGGTTTGGGAAGAAAGTTTATACTTCTTCCCCCCAAACCTTCAGAAGAGTGAATTGCCAGGCTCACATCTACGTGTCTGCTGGCTTCCATTGACAAAATGAGAAAGTTAATTGCTGAAATCCCTTCTTCAGGGACTAAGACATTTCTGAATTATTTAATATCTTCTGACTCATAGGTAACTAAACACTCTCAAAAATGTTTTTATGACACTGCTAATGCTGTTTTTAGAGCAGCTGCCACAAGATCAGTGATGAGAAGATTTGCCTGGTTGTGTTTTCTGAATTTACCAGAGGATGTCAAAGCTGAACTTTTGAATAGCCCCTTATATAAAGATGTATTATGTGGCCCTTCCTCTGCTGAGGACCTTTAAGGATTTGATGAAAGATGAAAGATAATTCAGGGGGTTCTGAGGTTTTTCAACACTCCATGTCAAAATTCAATAGAAACTTTCCTTCCAGTTCAGGTTCATTTTATAGGAAACCAAATAAACAATTTCACCAAGACACAGGTCAACAAAATTTCAGAAAGCAATGGTGGGGGTATTGAAAAAAGCAGGATGGATGGATCCCTTCATGTTTTCATCCTTCCTAATCTGACATTCCAGTGAAGCTATCACAAAGTCTAGATCTTCACTTCCCTTGGTGGCAGCTGATACCCTCAAGACACTTTGGACCTGAGAATCATTCAGAAAGACTACAAGTGGCAGTGGGGCTGCCATCCACCAGTTCTAGTGAAGCATCTGCATCTGTACACTCAAATCTCCCTGTTTCATCCTATCCTAGATCAAATGCTATCTTGGAGAGTTAGAGACTCTGTTACCCCAGTTCAAATAGGCAAAGGGATCTAGTCAATAATCTTTCTGATAACAAAGAAAGAGGAAACTTCCAAGACTGGTCCTTAACCCTTCACATCAAAATCCTAGAATTCAGAATGTTTTCTCAGCAGTCTCGCTTACCTCTTATCCCACCTCTCAGTTTTCTAGTAACTCGGTATTCAAAGGATGCTTATCATCACATTCCAATGTTCTCCTTTGCCTGTCTACAGCTCCTGTAGTAGCTTACTTCAGGTTGCAGGGCATCTAGATTTTTTTCCTTATTGGATGACTGCCTTATTTTTGCAGATACTTTTACAAGTCATCACAAATGACTCAGTTGGGTAAAGAACCATTTTCTCAGTCAGGGATTTCAGGTGAACATAGGGAAATCTTCTCTCATTCCATCTTACAGGATAATGATTCTGGGATGTTTCCTGGATACATTCTTGATGAACTTGCTTATTCAGTACAAAGTAGAATTTTATAAGCAGCAATTTCTGATGTTTTCCAATCAGTCGTTAAAATCTGCCAAGGAATATCTCATGATTTTGCATTTCATGGCCTCCACAATTTTCATGATTCCTTTTGATGGACTTCACATGAGGAAAATTCAGTGGTTCCTCTAATCAGTTTGGACCCAACACCACCATCCCCTATTATTTCCAATTCCAGTACTGGGATTTGTAAAAAGGGACTTACACTCATGGGTGGATCAGCTGTCTCTACATCCAGGTCTTCTCTTTCTTTCTGGCCCCTGCTCAGTCTGTAACCACAGATGCCTCAGACTTTGTCTGCAGGAGTTTTAACCAAGGAGAGCCTGTGGAACTTTCATGAAAGACTGAACACATAAATGTCAAAGAAATGGTGACTCTAGTAAATGTTCTCAAATCACTAAATTACCTTTAAGGTCCAGGCCCTTTACTAATAATCATAGACAACACCACAGTGATGCAGTACATAAACAAACAAAGGGATCAAGATCCTACCCCCTTTGCAAATTTGGTATGGTAGCCTGGGACCTAGCAGCTCAACACAATCTATCCCTACAGATTGCTTACATTTTGTTAGAGTAGAACATTGTTGCAAACAAGCTGAAGAGGACCAGGACAGCCCCACATTAATGGAAGTTGAACCCCAGTGGTCTTCCAGGAGTTGATCCACCTGTGGGGAACTCCTCAAATAGATATATTTGCCTCCTTTCACAATAAACAGTTAAAGAAATTCTGCTCAGGACTCCTTGTACAAACATCTGGAAGACAGATATCTTTTCATCCCCATGAAATGGGACATTTTCTATATGCCTTCCCACACTTTCCTCTGATAATGGGGGTTCTTCTAAAGATTCAGATGGACTCCCCCAGTAAAATTGTGTTACCCCATTTTGATCCAGGCAACAGTGTCTCTCCCTTCTTTTTAAAATGTCAAAAGACTATTGCAAAAAGCTTCCTCAAAAGATGGGCTTACTCATACAATAAATGGGTCATTTGATATACCTCAACCTTCAATTACTTCAACTCAGTGCCTGGATGATATACATTTAATACCTTTTCAGTATCTGTTTTCTGAGGAATAGCAGTGAATATTACAGGAATCTAAGAAGTCAGCTTCTAGAAAATTATCTTTGGCTAAGAGAAAAACATTTTCTAGTTGATGACAAAGTAAGAACCAGGATCCTTTTTTTAGGCCCAGACACCTTTGTTTGTACAGTATTTGCATGAGTTATTTTACTCTGACTGTTCTTACTCTTCTATCTAGATTCACTTCTTGGTCATGTCTTGCCTGCCCATGGATCCTCCCTTTCTGTCCTGCTTCAACTGAAACACTTCTTGAAAAGGGTTTTACATATCCATGAATTCTTATGTTACATGTATGGATCTTCCTTCTTGTTTTTTTTTTTTTTGTCCTTACATGATATTGTGAAGGTTGCCAGCCCAGCTAGCTAGAATTTTGTAAATAATCCTATGTCATTTGTAAATATTAATATGATCCACAAATGTAACAGAACTATATGTTATGATTAAACTATATGTTATGTGCTGAGCTTCAAAAAGGTGCAACCACAGTGCACTCTGCTGGAGAAGAGCAGAAATGTATATTGGCTATATGCCTATACAAATATATGTTTTCATAGTAGAAGTTGGGATGTACAGAGTTAACTTGCAAACTCTGAGAAAATAAGTAAAACATTTTATAAGTGTGTTTACCAGAACTAGAAGACAGAATGTCTGTAACTGAAAATCTTTCTGTTGTTTGAGACAGAGATAATTATAGGTTTCAAGGGAAAAATATTTAACAGTTTTTTTTGATTCCCAGTTCCAGGCAAGCTTCTAAAAGATAAGTTTCAGCTTCTGAGAGATAAGCATTTTTAACAGAGATGTGTTACATTTTAAGTTCCTGTTAGCCTGGAAACTAAGGGCAGAGGTGACAAGAATGATGCAATCTGAAATGACCCAGCTGAAATGCTTTTTAGTAATTTAAGAACTATCTGAGAGAGAAAGTCTGTGCATTTTGTATTTTGTTCTGGACCTGTAAACATCTCTTCAGCACTTCTCATTTATATTTGCCTGGCTGTGTCAGTAAGACTTAGATCTTACTATCTCCCTTAGAGCTAGATAGGGAAATAGTAAGATTAGTCTAGCTATTTTTTATATTTATGTGGGACTGTTCTGCAGTGATGTTTTAAACTATGTCCTGTGATTTTGAACTCTATCGTCATTGTGTTGAGTTAATGAGTATTGTCTTGTGCTTTATTATTTATTAGTTTTGTTTAGAGATATTTAAGCTCTTAGAGTACTTGCATATGTATTTGGTGATACTGTACAGGCCACTCTGGAATAGCCTTAAAAGTTCTGTTCGCACTTACCATTTGGATAACAGTAACATTGCACAGTAGAATCGGTCACCCTTTGTAAGGTCCTTATGGTAGCCGATAAGTAGTGGTTGGTGGCAGTGATTACTACCTTATAGTCTGGGAAGAAGGGGACTGTGAAGTTTGGAGGAATATGGGCGAAGGCTGCCAGCCTAGTCAACTAGAATTTGATACATAATTCTATCAATTGTATAAATAAATGCAAAATACAAGCTTGTGTTTTTAAATGAAAGAAAACACTGTAAAATGTGAACTTCAAGATTGTTGCAACATTGCTATCTGCTGTAAGGAAAACCAAGCCAAGCATTTCCAAAGACATGCATCTGGAACATTTCTCCCTGGGCCTCTGCTGAAAACAGGCTCTGTGGAACCTAGTCGGACTTTCCCGGTCAACAAATGATAAATAAATAAATAAATAAATAAATTTCAAATGTGTCTTTAGAGGTTGAAAAGATCTTTTGAATCTCTTTGATGTTTTACAAGTCAGCTCCAGTGAGTCTGGATGAAGGTTTCATGCCCATTGTTTTAAGGTTAAAGTTAAGGGCCAGAATTTACATGTAGAAGGTGCGTTATTGCTCTGGTTTCTGCTAGAGTGTATATGTGAAATGCCTTTTATTGTTGTAGTCTCCTGAGCAGGTGTTAGCTTGCTAAATAATGCAGTTTGTGGCCTGAGAAAACCTAAGTGTCAAAATGTAATTTGGGAGGGCCTCAGCAGAGCTGTTGGTTAGTGTTTAAAAACTATTGTTCAGTGAGAGACTGAAAGCATTTTGATCTTGGACATCTAACCCAGCACTGCTTGCTCTTTATGTAAGTAAGTAGGATTATAGCACTGTGATATCTCTTAGGAATAGTTAAACTTAGAAGAAAAGTTAGACTAAGTATTTTTCTTTGAGATTAGATCTTTCCTACGATATTGTTTTACATTTCTGTGTGATCTCTGAACTTGAGTGGCATTGTATTATAGTAGTTTTATCTTGTGTTTTATTATTTATTATTAAAAATTTTAAAACTTTTACCTGTGGCAGGTTTATGTAGAGATAATTTAACATCTAAAGTACATTACATATTTACAGATTTTACTAAGTCACTCCAGATTAAGCTTTGTTTGCTTAGTTATACTACCATTGGATTATAATATTGCACAGTAATAATTGGACACTCTTTTAAGGGCCTTTTAGTAGCTGATAATTATTAGCTGGGTGGTGGCAGGAATTACTACCATATGGTCTGAGTAATAGGGGCACAGCTGGAGAACATGTGCCAGCCTTTTCCCAGGAGGTTCTATGGGGTTGTATAACCTCTTCTCAAAGTGTGTGTGTGGTGTGTGTCAGCTACTTGGCAAGGACATTAAGCACTGGTTGGACAGAGAGGGTACTGGAGGTTTTAGCTTGCCCAGCTAGGCTGAGACTTAGACCCTATAGCTGTGCCAGTGGGGAGTCTTATTGGGGACCTGGTAAGCAAAGTAGCAACCAGCCCCAGACTGATTGTGATCTCTGTGTGCACTTAAGGGAAATTGTACTTTACTGGGTGTATTAGTTATCCTTTTCTCTTCTAGGAGATGACCTCCCTGGTGTTAGTGGTGAGGATTGATCACAATTGTTTTATTTCTTTTGTTAGCTTAGTGTTAGACAGGGTGAGCAGGCAGCATGTCAGCAGAGGAGTATGGAAAGCTGACAAGGAGCCAGCTGGTGATGTGCCAGACTAGGGGACTGGTGCATTGAAACCTGACTAAGGCAGACATGATTGCAGCCTTGGATACAGATGCATCCAAAAACAGCAGCCTGGAGAACAATCAGACTGACAGTGGAGATACAATATCCTCAGAGAATGGATAGCTCAACCTTTCTGCAGTGGACTTAAAAATCCAGCTGGAGCTAAAGAGACTTGAGTTGGAGGTCAGTCATATGGAACTAGAAGCAGCTGAGAAAATGAGGGGTCTACAAGCTGAGGAAAATGAGTGGCAGAGGAGGCATGAGAGGGAAATGCTGACACTTCACCAGTCATGGAGGTAATGGGGAAGGGAGTAACTGGACCCCAGAAGCACAAAAGGTCAGTAAATTTCTTCCACAGTTTATTTTGATAGCTTTATTCATATGTTTGAGCGGGTATGTAAACAGTATGAAGTTGACCAAGGGCTCTGGGTATGGCTCCTGACCCCCTTACTCCATGGTAAAGCTGTAACTTCTTTAGCAAAAATGCATGACACTGACTGTTTTGATTATACTGCTTTAAAAAGACACTTGGAATGTTTTAAGCTAATACCTGAAATGTATAAGAAAAAGTTTTGTGAGCACAGACTGCCCCAACAGAATCCACCAGTAACAGTGGAAGCCTCTAGTCCAGGTACACATCCAGGAGCTAGGGGTTAAATGTTTTGAATGCAACCAGTGGGGCCATGTGGCATACAGATGTCCATGGAGACAAGGTGGGGAACCAAAGGTGAGGGAGACAGTAAGTGGGAAAGACAAAATGCCAATAGTGGGTCGTCTTGAAACAACCGGCGTATGGAACTACCATCCTGCAGATGTCCTGCGAGGGAAGGATTTGGATGAGGCAGCACTATGTACTTATGCAGTTACACACAGTGAGGCTAGGAGACATGCATGTGGGTCTGGTAGCCTGTAGGAGACGCAGACAGACTGCACACTTGCAGCCAGGACTGCTGAGGTGGTTACTTCTGGGAGGGAGCTGCTCTGTAGTAGTGAGACTGAAGGTGAGCTACCGCTGCTTGTGGGTACTGATGGTCCCTTGGACAGAGTGACTGCAAACTTAGAGGTGAGTAGTAGTACCCAAGCTGACAGTGAGGCATCACTGTCAGAGGATGCCAGACTTCCTGTGGAAGGGGAGCTGGGAAGGGTTACCAGGAGAGACTTGAGACAGGCTCAGCTTTCAGACGCTACATTGCAAGGCCTGAGGCAGGTAGCTAGGGAGGCACCTGATTCTCAAGGGAAGGGGGAATCTGTATACTGGAACAAAGGGTTACTCTACAGAGAGTGGACCTCGAGGGAGGGCTAGAAGGTGAGAGAGTACAGCAGTTGATAGTGCCTAGAGCTTACCATCTGGTGCTTCTAGCCATAGCCCATGATATTCCCTTTGTAGGTCATATGGACATAAAACATACAAAGAGGCATATTATGCAAAACGTCTATTGGCCTGGAATTTCCAGAGATGTAACAGGGTACTGCAGGACCTGTGAGCAGTGCCAAAAGGTAGGCAAGGCAGGAGACAAGGTGAGAGCTCCTTTGATGCCTTTGCCTGTGATTGAGGAGCCATTTCGGAGGGTAGCTATGGATATTGTGGTTCGTCTGAGTACCCCAAGTTCCACAGGGAAAAAGTATATCCTAGTGATTGTAGATTATGGTACACAATACCCTGAGGCAGTGGCTTTGTCCTCCATTGAGGCCGAGAAGGTGGCAAATGCTTTGCAAGAGATTTTCAGTAGGGTAGGTTTCCCAAAGGAATTACTGTCTGACAGAGGCACCAATTTTATGCCAGACCTGCTGGCTTGTCTGTGGAAGCCCTGTGGGGTGAAGTACATGAAGACCACCCCTTACCATCCCCAGACTAATGGTCTGGTTGAGAGGTTAAACTCTACAATCAAGTCCATGCTATGGGCATTTGCAGATCAGTTTAAGAGGGAGTGGGACAAATATTTGCCCCATCTGTTGTTTGCTTACAGAGAGGTTCCCCAGGAAGCCACAAGTTTTTCCCCTTTGAGTTGCTGTATGGGCAGAGGGTGAGGGGACCTCTAGATTTAATTTGAGATGAGTGGGAAGGTGAGTGAGAGTCTCACAAGGAGTCTGTTGTGGCATGCGTCCTAAACCTCAGGACAAGGTTCAGGGAACTCATGGGCTTGGCCCTGGAGAACCTGGCAGAAGCCCAACACAGAAAAAGGTGTGGTATGACAGGAATGCTCGAGCAAGAGAGTATGCTGTAGGGCAGCAGGTGATGGTTCTCATTCCTGTCAGACACAACAAGTTGCAAGCAGCTTGGGAGGGACCCTACAAAGTGGTAAGAAAGGTAAGTGATGTTAACTACATGGTGGAACTGCTAGGCAGAAGGAGGAACACAAATTGTACCATGTTAACATGATGAACCCTTGCTATGATAGGGAGGCCCTTGTGCTGAGCATTTGCAGTGGATTGCAGGAGGAGTCTGAGAGAGATCTTGTGACTGATCTCCTCAGTGAGGTTAGGGCTGATACCTCGGTGGAAGGGGTAGCAGTGTCCCAGCTGATATTTCCTACCCAGGTTCAAGAAATTCGGGCAGTGTTGCAGGAATTTGGGGATGTGTTCACTGGGAAACCATTGAGCACCCACCTGGTGCAGCACCAGGTTGATACAGGACCCCAAAGGCCTATCAGGCAGGCCCCTTATAGGGTGCCTGAGAGAGTCAAACAGACTCTGAGGGAGGAGGTACAGGAGATGTTGGTACTAGGGGTGATTCAAGAGTCCAACAGTCCCTGGGCCTCACCAGTGGTATTGGTGCCAAAGAAGGATGGCAGCACTAGGTACTGTGTGGATTACAGGAAATTAAATAGTCACACAGAGGCAGATGCTTACCCCATGCCTAGGACAGATGAGGCCCTAGTGCAGCTGGGTGGGGCTAAATATCTTACAGCCATTGATCTTACCAAGGATTACTGGCAGGTGCCTTTGACTCCCCGTGCTAGAGAGAAGTCAGCCTTTGTGACTCCTTTTGGCTTGTATGAGTTCACAAAGATGCCCTTTGGGATGAAGAATGCCCCAGCGACTTTCCAGAGGCTGTTAGATCATATCTTAGCAGGAACAGGAGGGTTTGCCCTTGCTTACATGGAGGATATTGCTATCTACAGCTATTCCTGGCAAGAGCACCTTCAGCATGTCAGGGAGGTGCTGGGCAGACTACAGAGGGCAGGGTTGACCATTATGCCGAGCAAATGTCAGGTGGGTATGGCAGAGGTCTCCTACCTAGGACATAGAGTGGGGAGTGGTAAGATAAGGCCAGAACCTGCCAAAGTGGAAGCCAGGCATGGCCGGCACCTGTTACCAAAAAGCAGGTGAGGGCATTCTTAGGGACAGCAGGGTACTACAGAAAGTTTGTTCCGAACTATAGTACCATAGCTGCTCCTCTCACAGACCTGACAAGGAAGAACAGGTCAGATACGGTAGTGTGGACGCCAGCATGTGAGCAGGCATTTCAGAAGCTTAAGGAAGCTTTGGGAGGACCCCCTGTGTTAGCCAGTCCAGATTACAGCAAAGAATTTGTTGTGCAGGAGGATGCTTCGAACCATGGGGTGGGGGCTGTACGTAGCCAGACTTCTTCAGGGAGAGAAGAGCACCTAGTGGTTTATTTCAGTTGTAGGCTCCAACCCAGGGAGGAATGCTATGCAGTGGTAGAAAAGGAATGTCTAGCCATAGTGTGGGCACTACAAACAAATTCAGCCTTATCCGTAAGGAAGAAAATTTACTGTGATGACAGATCACAACCCTCTAACATGGTTAAACAGAGCAAGTTAGCAAAATACTAAGTTGCTAAGATGGCGCCTGGGGTTGCAGGCATATGATATGTCAGTGCAGTACCACAGTGGGAGTAGCAATGCCAATGCATATGGGCTCTCAAGACAGGGAATGGGGTGAGGTACACCCAGGTAGACCTGATACTCTTAAGTGATGTTTCTCAAGGAGCACTTGAAAAACTTGCTTGAGTTCCCCGGGGGGAAGAGATGTAAAGATTGGAGGCACTTAAGGGAAATTGTACTTTACTGTGTGTATTAGTTATTCTTTCCTCTTCTAAGAGACAAGCTCCCTGGTGTTAGTGGTGAGGATTGAGGCTTCTTGATTGCTGGGCCAGGGCACGGGCTTCACAGGGACATAACTAGTAAACCTGTGCCAGCCTTCCCCAGCAGTTTCTATGTGTTTGCAAATAGATCAAATCTCAAAGTGTGTGTGTGTGTGTGTGTGTGTGTGTGTGTGTGTGTGTGTGTGTGTGTGTGTGTGTGTGTGTGTGTGTGTGTGTGTGTGTGTGTGTGTGTGTCAGCTACATGGCCTGGGGCACAAAGTAGTGATAGGTCAGAGAGGGTGCTGGAGGATTTGGCTTGAACACTCGACTGAGAACTTAACCCTATAGTTGTGCCAGTGGGGAGTCTTACTGGGGATCTGGAAAGAGAGTGAGAAACCATCCCCACACTGACTGTGTTCTCTGTGTGCTCTTAAGGGAAATTGCACTTTACTATGTGTATACTTGTCATCCTCCCAATGTTCACATCCCTCACTGGTGTTAGTGGTGAGTATTGAGGCTCCTTTATTACTAGGCCAGGGCAGCTGGAATCACATATTAATTCATGAGTTTTCAAGTGGATGAGTCTTACTGGGGATCTGAACAGAGACAGGGAAAAAGCAGCCCCAGACTAACTGTAATCTCTGTATGCTCTTAAGGGAAATTTTACTTTACTGTGTGTGTACTTGTCATCCACCCAGTGTGCACGTCCCTCACTGGTGTTAGTGGTGAGGACTGAGGCTCCTTGATTACTGGGCCAGTGCAGGGGCATCAGAGATGATACTGTTTTTTTTTGTTTGTTTCTTTGATTTACAATGATATCATAATTCACTCAATTAAATCCCATTCCCCACTTCTGCTAATGCAAACCTCGTGTTTCTGATTTTTGTTTGTGTTACATGATAATGTGCTTCAATATCTTTATGGCAAACTGTTGAGTTATTTTTATCTATTCATTCTAATAATGCATACCTAACGATTGCATCATGGTAAGTTATTTTTAGAAAAGGCTGTAATTGTTCTTTTTGTATATAATCAGTACCAAACATTAGTAATGTTGCTGTCTGCTTATACATTTTATCAAAGACGTCACATCATTTGTCTAAAAATAATCCTTTAAAATGTTGACTTGAGATTCTAGCATTCTTTGATTTCGACATGAATTGATATTAAGTTCTTCTTTTACACTGAAAATCCAATACAAATGTAGTCAGTATACTTTAGTAAGAATCCCAGATGAAAATTTCTCTAGTATACAGGTCTTACAATCAAAACAATTTTAGAGTCTACAGTGATTAGATAGATGACAAACACCACATGGTTTCACAAGGATAACAAAATCATGCCAATACTTGTAAGAAAATTACAGAGAACTATTAAACTGAAAGCTTGTAATAGGATGATTATTTTTTTTTTTGCATGATGGTAGAGAAACCCTTTTGTTGTGCATCTAAAATGCAGTAACACGATATTTGCCTTCTCTCTGGTTCCTGTGTGCCTATGGTTAGTCAGAATAGCAATCATCTGAGAAAACGTTTTTTGTTTTGTTTTGTTTTAAAGAGCAATTATACTCCCTTTTTGCCAGGATTTCATTTTATTTATTGTAAAAGTTTTCATTTCCTGCAAACTAAAGAAAACATTAATTGAGCCAACTTTTTTTTCTCATCTAGGGACCTGAAAACAGTTTTGAATAAAATTAAAACCACTGTGAAGATATCAGTTCTCTGTGATTTTAGTGAGAAAATAAAACGTTCTCACCATATTTCAGAATATTTGCGCATAACAACAGGCCTTGTGGTCCGCTGAATATAGTTACACTTGAAAACAGCTGTTACAGAAACATTAGAGATGTTCTCTAAGGTTGCCTAACAAAAAACAAAAAGTCATGGTCCCATTTAACAAGGTGGTCCAGTCTAACAAGGCGTAATAAATACAGCAAAAGTCTGAATTAAAAAAAAAATCATATTGAGTTTTACAGAGCACAACAAGCAACCTTGCTATGTATAAAAAGCTCTGATGTTTCAATACATCACAGTAATTTTTAAGAAAAAGAACTTTCTGTAAATTTAATTAAGCTTTTGCTTTTTAGGATCATCACATTTGATCTCTTCGAATGACAAAAGTAGTCTGAAGCTGCAACAAATATGTATGCAGGTTATAAAGGACTAATGTACATAAAATAGTATTATGCAATTTGTACAATATACCAGTGAAATATGTATTATTTATTTATTTTATTTATTTGACATTTGTTGAACGGGCTAGTCTGACTGGGTAGATGGCGTTTTTCAGTGGAGACCAGAGGAGAAAAGCTACAAAGATGCAATAAATGATATAAAATGACATAAATTTAATATTAGGATAATCACATAGAATTATTTTCTGTACATACACTCAATACAGTTACCTTGGATTCTACTTTAGTCAACTTACCAGAATGTCAACTTTTGTAACAGCAAGACCACAACAGTGATGACTTACAACAGCGAATTTCCAGAACAGTGAATTTTGCCTCCGAGAAACTAACCACTTGGCCACCACTGACCACTGACCACTGCCCTTTCCTCCACTATAGTGCAGTCTCATAGTTGGTATATTTAGGTAGGGGGGTGTGAAGGGCGAAGTCCCCCACTCCAGTGGGTTTTATTTATGTATTAGTTAGTTTCCTGGAGGTAAAATTTGCCATTCTGGGAGTTTGCCATTGTAAATCTTCACTGTTTAGGTCTTGCTGTTACAGGAGTCAATGTTTTGGTAAGCTGACCTTTTAAAGTAGAACCTTAGTTTGATATTTACATATTTACATAAAATTAAATGACAAAAGAGTTTAAGTAGTGTTTGGATAAAAAAAAATACTTTGGGGCTGAGAGTCTATAGAATTTATTAGTTTTATAGATCAAGTATATGATTAAAATAAAATTATATATATAAGAGGAAGGGGAGAGCTGGAGTAAGGGAGGAGTTAGATAGTAACAGTGTGGAGAGGAAGATTAAGTAGGGTCATGGAAGGCAGGTCCATAAGTTTAATAGGTGGTCTTTTAAAGCATTTCTGAAACAGTTAGTGTTAGTGATCGTTTTTGCATGTAGGGGTGTTTATTCCAAGCAATGGCAACAGAGTGACTGTATAGAAGTTTGCCAATGTTTTTTTTTTGGGGGGGTGGCTTGTAAGTTTCCAGGATGTGTTGGTCAGAACTATGAAGAGTATGATTTGTAGTATAGAGAAATATGAGGGTAGGGAGAGCAGGACAGGAGTTGGGTTGGTTTAGAATGGAGTGTGTTAGGTGTAGTTGAGGCATAAGGAGTTGGTGGAATTCTAGTCACTGTAGGTTTTTTAGAGATAGGTAGTGTTGTGTGAGGTAGGGGGTGATTTGCCTCAAATCTGGCTGTTTTCTTATATGTGAGATCAAGTTTAGGTAAAAGATTAGATTGTAGGTTAGTAAGGATTGGGGCAGCATATAATAGGAAGGGTAGTAGATAGGCTTGGAACTGCAATCAAAGCTGCCCAAGCAAGCCACCAAAAACATTCCGTAAGTACTGGCTAACTAGAGAGGTGGATCCAGTGCAAGTTAACTGTTCAGAGTGAAGAGACATCAGAGTACAGTATCAGGATATACCCTAAGAAAAAATAAAAATAATGAAGACAGCATTTAAGACACAGCCTACGAAGTGGATAGGTGAAGTGCTTGACCAGAGAAGCTGCGAAGATGGCATTTAGTCAGTAAGAGAGGGCTAGGAAATGTAGGCAGTGAAGATTAATGCTAGGGATGGGCAAAGAGTGGCCTGGAACTGAAGGGAAAGGAAAGAGAAGACTATCAGTACATTATGGTGATGTACGAGTAGGTGCAAAGCTAACATTTCTGTTATGCAGCAGTGGTACAGTATGAGAAGACTATCAGTATGTTATGGTGATGTACGACTAGCTGCAAAGCTAACATTTCTGTTATGCAGCAGTGGTACAGTACGAGAAGACTATCAGTACGTTATGGTGATGTACGACTAGCTGCAAAGCTAACATTTCTGTTATGCAGCAGTGGTACAGTACGAGAAGACTATCAGTACGTTATGGTGATGTACGACTAGCTGCAAAGCTAACATTTCTGTTATGCAGCAGTGGTACAGTACGAGAAGACTATCAGTATGTTATGGTGATGTACGACTAGCTGCAAAGCTAACATTTCTGTTATGCAGCAGTGGTACAGTATGAGAAGACTATCAGTATGTTATGGTGATGTACGACTAGCTGCAAAGCTAACATTTCTGTTATGCAGCAGTGGTACAGTACGAGAAGACTATCAGTACATTATGGTGATGTACGACTAGCTGCAAAGCTAACATTTCTGTTATGCAGCAGTGGTACAGTATGAGAAGACTATCAGTACGTTATGGTGATGTACGACTAGCTGCAAAGCTAACATTTCTGTTATGCAGCAGTGGTACAGTATGAGAAGACTATCAGTACGTTATGGTGATGTACGAGTAGGTGCAAAGCTAACAATTCTGTTATGCAGCAGTGGTACAGTACAGAATAAAACAACCTACAGTGTTATTAAAGGTGAAACCGACTGCAGGGATCTGTTTTTCTTTACAAGTTGTCTAATGACCAGAGCGCTGAGTTATATTGTCTGTGCAGAAATTCATTGGATTGTGGGGGGCCGAGACTACTTTGTTGATTACAATGAGTGTGTGTCTGTAAGTAAAATAAAATAAAGGAGAAATAAAGTTATTAGGGAATTCTAAAGACTATGTGGAATCTGGAAAATAAGAGCAAGGAGAAAAAAAAAACAGCAGTTATATTGTAATACAGAGGTTAGTTATTAACAAGGGGCAAGAGGTTAGGGTGAGTAAAGGAAAAGAAAGGAATACAAAAGTAAAGATTATAGCAAGGATCAATGAGCATAAAAGCAGGCAGTCTGCGTTAGTTAACCATAGAATAATCAACACTAGTTTGTTCGCACATCAGTGTACTGTCAGTTGTACTCTATGTATTCAAAAAAGTCTGAATATAGTGCTGTGAACCATTCAGCTTCTACAGAAGCAAGTTAACACATAAAATTGTGTGTATAAAATCAAGGTGTCTTTCTAAATTGCAATGCAGTTAACTTCTACATAAGAACATATTCACAGTGGATAATTGCATGTTTAAAAACAGAAGTGCCTTCAAAACTGACTGCAGTTAACCCTAAATAATTGCCTTTTTAATCTGTTGAATAACAAGCAGTGTTAGTCTTTTATGGAAAAAAATGAGTGTTTCAATACATTAGAGGCTAACAACAATGTAAGACATCTAGATGCAGGTCCAAGCAGTAGCAATACAGAAGAATGAGACTGCAGAAGTAAATATCTACAAAGCTGCAATACACGTTCTACCTTTAAGTCATATGAATTTCAGTACATTCAATTAGCAGTCATACATCACCAAATCCGCATGTAGGAAGGAGGCAGATGGAGGGAATGTGAGAAGTAATATCAAAAAAGATGGCACAGGACACCATTTTCCTTGGGTTTTATGTATTCTGTAGCAGACATTTGTAGAAAATAAGAATAGTCAGTTCTTGATAATATTGGGTGAGTAGAATTCATTTGGATTTTGTAGTACTGAGCAGGAGAGATTCTTTTTCAAACAATGTATTGAGAAGGTGAAGGTAGCATATAGATTTCCATTGACCACATAGTAATTTTTGTTGCTTATATAAAAGTAAAAGTTATCTGAATACTAAATAACTGTTGAATGAGTACTCTATGTTGTTAATCTACAGAGTAAAAAATAATGGTGCAAGGACAGGTTCTGGTGGGATTTCTTCCAGAACCAGTTTGGGGTGAAATAACAGCTATTCATTTAACTTGTGTTAAGGCGTAAAACTTGCTGGGAGAGCAGTCAACAACTATTGGATATATAACAATTTTAAAAAAGCAAAATCATAAATAATGAGTGGATTACAACATCAAAACCTTTTTTAGCTCTAGAAAACTAGATCAACAAGGAACAACAATTTAACATTTATTTAATGTATTTTTTGTTTTGCCTGTGAAAGTAAGAATATATGTATCTACTTCATGATGGTGTCTAAAGCATGTGTAAACCATAGACAAAGATTCCATGGTCAGCATAAAGTTGCGAGCAATCATAACCCAAGCACAAAAAAGGTGTGTGTTTTGGATGTCTAAACCACAGAGGGAGCAAACTGAGTATGGAAATGGTGATGATTGAATAGTTGTTTATAAGAGCTAAAATAGTAGGAATAGAAATGATCAGAAGTTGTTGAAGTTTGTGTAATGTCATGCTTCCTTCCAATTCAGTGAGGTGTATAATTATCTTATATATCGAATGGGTAGCAAACAGAATGGCAAAGCTAGGTTACAGTGGGCCAATGGGAAAATTAAGCAGGATAAGTCTAGTATCAGGTGAGTTGTTTTTTTTTTTTTTTTTATTTGTTGGCTATGCACCATATATGTAATGTCTGAAGTTTGAAATGACAGCTGTAAAATAGGATGGAAATGCATGAGTATGAATAGCTTGGAAATGTCTCAAGTAGTTTTGCTTTGTGGTGAAGAATTACATTTAACAACTGACTACTAGCAGTCATTTTGTTTTAGTATGATGAGACAGTTTCTTCACAGTTTGTCTCCGTATGGCATTTTTTGTCAGATTTTTAAATTTAGCTGAGGTACTGTTTTGGATTTTACAATTATAGTTTGAAGGGGGGCGGGACATTGGTTTTGTTTGGTATGGTGTAGATGAAGATATTCACCCCTGTATCTTAGGATGTGTTGGTAGTGAGGACCAGTATGCCTGAATTATTTTCAGTATTCTACTAAAACATGTTGCATTTCCAGCTTGTATCAAGCATGGTTGTTGGCTCATTTTTTGTGGCATCCCAGGTAATAGAAGAATGTATATAGCTCATACCCTGCATGACTTAGTTCAATTCAATAAGATATTGTGTGGTGGTTAAAATATAGATAAGAGTTGTTTTCTAGATTATGGATTAATAACTTTCAGTTGGGATATTGTTATTTGTGACAGTAATCAAGGAGGCCTATAATTTTGTAAAACTACTGATCAAAATTATATGTCCAGTTAATCTTCAGGTCACCTAGTGTTTTTTTTTTGGATAGTTGATGAGACCCACTGCAATGTGTATTGTGCTAGTTTCATAGATAGTGTTGAAAACTGCTTCTTTGATAGTGACTTTGTAGATTCTATCTTACCTATAGATGTTATATCTTGGAGGAGTGGTTGCATTATTATATAGTTTTGTTTTTAGACATGCTTCTGAAAGGCCATTTATTGTATTGGATTCATACCTGATTTGGTTATTTTGTTAGACAGAATTTGACAGTTTATGTCTGCAAGAAGAATCTGGTTATTATTGGCCCATGTCTGTAAACAAGAGTCTGTAAACTGGTGATTTATTGGATAAAGGCCAGGATAAGTGTGCATATTACCAATTGTAACTGAATGGCTTTAAAATGATAGTGGTGGTCACACTTTGTGAAAGAATATGCTGATTTTGGCGATATAGCTTGTATTTATTACTGTATGATCTGGGCAAAATATATTTATGCACAAAATGCTGCCATAAGGGCATGAACACACTTATCAGATTTTTCCATTGACCTCACCAGTGTACTTAAAGGTTTGGTCATGCTTCCCTACTGCATCCATCCTTCTGTGAACAGATGTACTTTTTGCCTGTTGTCATATTCACTCCTTAGGTAAGCAAAGTCACCTAATCTAAACTCACCTTAAGAGCTGAATGTCATTTTATAAACATAATCTCTGGGGCTGTGCACATTGATTCATGTTTAGTCTCACTAGCCTTCAATAAAATGTCTGTATCACACCCTTGTTATGTAAAGTGATCCCCCCTGTCATGCATTATAATATAGGTTCATAGGTTCATAGGTAAGTACTAGGCTATCTGCCTGAGGACATATGTAAGCCTAGCCAGAATGTGTTGGCTTTTGCCACCCCCTTAGATTAGTTCCCTGTGCCTCTGTCCAGCAGAGCCATTAGTTCTCTGTGCCTCTGTCCAGCAGAGCCACTGCAGTGATCCCCAGGGTAAATTTTCTGTTTCCCATCCACTCATCAAGGTTTCTCTTGAAAAGTGTTAGTGAGAGGCTCTGCCTAATGTAGATTGGAATCCTGTTCCAAAGCATGGGGAGTCTCTGGGACAAGAATCTATCCCTCCAGCAAGTCCTATTTATCGTTATGATGAGGTTTAGGTCCCTAGAGCGTGTGGCTCTCGGGGATTTGATTTTTTTTTAGGTGGAGCATGTCCATCAATTCTGGGTTGGATATGGCCTTGTATGTCTGGCAGAGATCACCTCTGAGTAGGCAGTATGCAACCAAGTACAGCTGGAGTTTCTTTATTTGGGCTGCATAGGGCATCTGTTTGAGGCCAGTGATCCTCTTGGTGAGGTACTTCTGTAGTCTTTCCAGCTGTTGCAGCTGTCTTGTAAGGTACATCCCAAATGGGGCATTCTACTCTATGATGGGTCTGATGAGTGATGAGTAGAGGGGCACAATAACCTCTTTTGTTCTAGATGGGAAGCCTGTAGTGATTAGGTGGGCCACATAGAAGGATTTTCTAACCACCTTGGCAATATGATTATCAAAGGAGAGATTACTATCTACTTGGGTCCCCAGAACCTTTATTTAATTTTCTGTATTTAGGGACTACCACTGTATGTGGTAGTTTATGGGTACTGTTTTTTCCAAAGGGGATGACTATGCACTTTTTGGCATTTAGCTTGAGGCCATGATTTTGACACCAGGTATCTGTCTCAGTGAGACCCTTCTGGAGGATGTCTGTATCAGCCAGAGAGTCAATTATGGCCCCCAGTTTGCAGTCGTCTGAGAACTTGGTCAGCTATAGTCCTCCTGTGCTTGCCTGTACCTCTGAGAAGTATATACTGAACAGGATGGGTCCCAGGACTGAGCCCTGGGGGACGCCACTTGTAACTGGTTTAGAGTTAGACCTAGAGCCTGCAACTCTCACCATGTGGGTTCTATCCATGAGCCAACTGGCAACCCATCTCGTGACATAGGGGTTTATGTTCAGGCTGGTGAGCTTGTCTATAATACCAAAATGGGGAATGATGTTGAAAGCCTTTGCAAGGTCTAGGTAGACTGTGTGGACCTCCTTTCCCCTCGTCTAAAGCCTTGGTAACTGTCTCAAAGAAGTCCACCAGGTTTAGGAGGCATGATCTGCCCTTAAAGCCAAACTGGGTAGTGTCCAATGTTTGGAGGTTCCCAATGTCTCTGTTAATGAGTTCCATGATGATGCGCTCCATAGCCTTGCAGACCAGGTTAGTCAGGCTTATAGGGTGATAGTTCCCAGGGTCCGTTGTGGCTCCACCTTTGTGGAGCGGAATAACAATTGCTGTGCACCACTCTATGGGTACGTAGCCTGTAGAGTGGCTGAGTTTGAACAGTGTGTTTAGGTGAGGGGTTAGTTCATTTTGGAGTTCATGTAAGACACAGCCTGGGACTCTGTCCAGTTCCATTGAAGCTGTGTTTTTGGCTTTGGATAGGGCTGTTTTAACCCGTGTGTCAGTGAATGCTGGGGCTGTACATTCTTCTGGTATGGTTATGGGCCCTTTAGGGGGTGAGATGGGGGTGAAGTTTGCACTAAACCTGTCTGCCAGAATGTTGGCAATATCAGTCGGTTCAGTGTATTTTATGCCATTCTGCACTAACTCAGAGCAGATCTGAGAGTTTCCACTTAGGTTCTTGACATAGCTAAAGAACGCTTTGGGTTATCTTTGGAGTCCTTGGCAATTTTTCTTTTGAAGCTAGCCTTGGATCATTTTATGAGGGATCATAGTTTCTTGCTGATACTGATCAGGGATGTCTTTCCTTCATTGGATTTTACTCTTTTCTGTACTATTTTCCTCCTATTGTATAGCTTGTTTATGGCAGGGGTCCACTAGACTGGTTTGCTTTTCTTGGAGGAGTGAGTCTTGGTTTTGCTTGGGATAGCACGATCCATGCATTCTTGCAAATGCTCCAGTTTGTCTGTATAATTGCATCTCTCGCATATTTGTGTTTGGTGGTAGGAGGAGACGGTTGTCTGTGTACGTGGGGCAGTTGTAATATTGCCTCAAAATGCCCAGATTCACCAGTTGGACTGGAGAGTACACCTGAAGCTGCCCTTTGGACATGCCTGAATAGGTAAAGTGAGCTGTTTTACTAATTGGCTGGTAGGGACGAATAGAGAGCCTTGTCCTTCTGGACAGTATAGGGGGGTTTAGTGCTATGGTTAATTAGTGCTTGCTATGAGTTTTGAGCAAGTGCTGGGCTGTGAAATGAATGATGTGAGTGCTTAAGTTGAAAGTTTGTCTAGTTCCAAGGGAAAAATTGACGAGTAGACTTCATGGAGCCAGGAATAGTTTAACCCTAGCTAACCGGCGCTGCCCGACGTGCAAAACCATGCAAATGCATTTTTTATAGCAGGAAAATGAAAGAGACAGAAGTTAGCCCAAAATGGCCAATAAACTACTAACTTCTGGGCTGAAACCACTCCTCCAGGGACAGATAGGCTGCTCAAAGCTCCCCTCTCTCACAGGTGAGCAGAGAAACTTCCTTCTATCCAGGTAAAGTATGGGCAACACAGAAACTTGTAACACAACCCTGAATTCAGCAATAACCTGAAAACTGGACTATACTAGTTCAGAAAGGTGGCAAACAAGTATATTTTTGGGGTTTTTTTCAGAAAAAAAAAGCAGATACAATAAAAAAAAAACACTTTAAATGCACATAAATGGCTATCACACTTTAGTGTGCAGCCTACAACAGTTGTAGCAGAAACAAGATTTTTAAATCACAGAACCACAAAAAATTGGCATTTTAGGTGGAATTAGTTAAAGACAGCAAGAAAATGCAGAAATAAATGATACTTAATCACTCCAAATTCTCTCTTTTGTCTCTCTGCTGCTGTAGAACTCTGCAGAACACCTGGCAGGCACTCGCTGAGCTGAATACAAGTGGAAAAAACTGCGCAAATGCGTTTTTTATAGCAGGGAAATGAAAGAGATAGAAATTAGCCCAAAATGGCCAATAAACTACTAACTTCTGGGCTACAGCAAACAAGGCACACAAATTTCAGAAAGAAACAGTTCAAATAAGCAGGCACAATACGCCTTTAACGAGAAATTCCCAGCTCAGAAGGGCAGGATCTAGCCTCTCTTCTTACAAGAGTGCAGACCACAAAACTTAATGTAAAATAACTGGCTTGTAGCCCAAGTGCTTAAGCCAGAACTAATTTGCTTTTAGAATAACAGACACTGAGCCTTCAATCATCAATTCCCAACTTAGAAGGACCTACCTACCTGTCCTGTCTATATCATGCTATTTTTAGTTATGTCAATCTGACTTACCAAAGGAGAGACTGGAACTTTGTGTACTCTGCTTTCTGATGGTTTGTCATTCTTTGAAGAGGATTATTTATCTTGCAACTGAGGCTGCTGTACCAGTAGAGATGAAAGTTACTGCTTATTATGATATGACAGAACTTTAATTTCCTTAACATTCTGAGAATCCATATTCCACTTTATCTGGAGGATATCCCCCATTTCAACGACAAACTATTGTAATTAATGTGCTGCTACTCTGTAGTAGTCCCATAATCCTCATCCTCATATAGCTCACCTGAATGAGTCACCTAAGGTCCTAAAAACACATTCTGCATCCTGCTGCTTCAGCTATACACAGTTCCATCAGCATCACTTCCAGTCACACACATCTGCATTCAGCTGAAATCTTCTGGTTTATCTTAGCATCTTCCCTTATGACTTGCCTCAGTCTTCCAAGTGAGTGTATGCTTCAGTCATTAAGACTTGCCTCAGTCTTCCAAGTGAGTGTATGCTTCAGTCATTAATACAATTCAAGTACTTGTGTGCAGTTTAAACAGATAAGATGAGTGGGTGGTTTTACCTTTCCTATAGCATGAACACTAGAAATCTTCCTTCTCACAACACCATCCACTCAATGATCATTATTTCTTTTGTTTGTTTGCTTGTTTGTTTGTTTTGCAGTTCTCTGAAGACCTATTAAAATTCTGTTCATAGGCATATGCTTGATTTTCTTAGATATGGATATGTGTTGTGAGTAAATGGATCAATGTTCTAATTTTTCCTTCATTTTTATCAGAATGATAAAGATAATGTGAAAATGTCTCTCTGTGTCTTCTGGAAAACTGATGACAAAAAAATAACAGAAGTGGATGGTCCAGTGAAGGATGCTTTCTCTCTGAAACAAATTCCAACAGAACACACATAACATGTGAATGTAAACACTTAAGCAGCTTCTGTGTACAATGGTCCTGGATGAGACAGTAAGTTCTACATTTACAGTTTATCTACTCTTCTTGTAGCAGAAATGGTTAGAGTGCAGTAATAATTCCACTCCTTTCAGGCTTAGATGTTCTAATGTCTAGAATGACCTCAGACGTAATGATTTCTTAATAAAATTGCTTATGCTGGATTTGTTCAAGGCTGGGGTAGTCAGAGAGAAGAAGCTCTGGTGGAAGTATATAATAAGAGTTTGGAAGAAAGTCTGTTTTGCCCCATTTTTCAGGACTGTGATCAGGACCGCTGAAAAATATTTCAAACATCGAGAGATCAGGTGATGATAAGGTACAACAGTGCTTTGGTTATTACCTATCACAGGGGATGCTGGGTTGGCCAGAAATATTATAGAAAGAGAATGGAACAGATTTGCACTAATCGTGAAATCAGACCTGCAGTATGTGTATGTATTTTGATAAGCCTTTTAAGAATTATATTTACAGAAGGGGATGCTATATTAAGAATTTATTTTTGGAGGAATGGGTACCCTAGGACAGGTGTTCACCTTTCTAATAAAAAGAGGGCTTTGCATCACAAATGCTGGTTGTTGTGCTCCAATGCCCTTATAACTCAAAGTTGGAGAGAATGGTACATCTGAAAAGTAGAGAGCCAGGACTTATTAAGACCAAAAGGTTTTTGCTAATTGCAATACTAATGGTGAAATTATTTATTTTAGCCTTGTGTGACAAATATGTGAAGCATGCTATATATAGAAAGCGAAACCAAAGAGAACATTAAAAGTCTACAGAATGTACAAACACAGGTGCAGTGATATAAGAAAAGAATGAACAGTTAAATAATTCTCTACTATAAACATACTTTAGAATTGTGTAGGGAGCTGATCTTCATTTTTATGTAATTGAAACATTGCCCATTGGATTTCCAGGGTTGGCCCTTGAGAACAGGCTTAAAATACAGAGAGAACTATACTGGCAACTAGTTCTTGAAGCTAATAGGTATCCTGGTTTAAATGAAATGATTTCACCATTATTTAGAACTCCAAGAAGAGATAAACCCAAACATAAAACTACTGTTCAATACTCAGCCTTACTACAGGATATGTTACCCAAAGAGTGGCTGATACAGCAACAGTGGTCCCTCTCCATAAGGTGGTGCCTCAGGATCCTGGAAACTATTGCCCCATAAGCCTGTTGACTAGCTTGGTCTGCTGCAAAGCTATGGAAAGGATCATCATGGACCTCATAAATAAAGATATTGAAGGACCTACAGACACTGGATCCTACCCAGTTCGAGCTTTGTTAAGGGCAGATCCTGCCTCTTAAACCTGGTTGATTTCTTTGAAACAGTCACCTGGAGGCCATTGACAAGGGAAGGTGGTCCACACACTGCCTACCTGGACCCACTACATAAAAGCCTTGATACAATACCCCACTCGGGCATTATAGATAAGCTCACCAGCCAAATATAAACCTATGTCACTAGATGGATTATAAACTGGCTCAGGGACAGAACCCACATGGTTAAAATTGCTGGAGCCATGTCAGACTCAAACCAGTTACAAGTGGTGTCCCACAAGGCTCAGTCCTGGGACCTCTCTCTTGTTCAGTATATATTTCTCGGAGTACAAGCCAGCACGGGAAGGACTGTGGCTGACCAAGTTCGCTGAATGACTGCAAACTGGGTGCCATAATCGACTCTCCAGCCGAAGCACATCCTCCAAAAGGGCCTCCTCATAGAAACAGACAACTGGTGCAGAGCCATGGCCTCAAGCTAAATGCCAAAAAGTGTATAGTCATCCCCTTTGGCAAAAACAAAGGTGCCCACAAATTACCACATGGGTGGTAATCCATTAAGTACAGAAGAGTAATTAGGGACCTGGGGATTTAAGTTTGATGTAATCTCATTTGACAACCACGTATTGCCCAGAAGTGGTTAGAAAAACATTTTATATAGCCACCCTAATCATGAAGGGATTCACATCTAGGTCAGGAGGTCATACGTGCCTCTTTACTCATCCCTCATCAGGCCCATATGGTGAGTACAATGCCCCTTACTTTGGGATGTACCTTACAGACACCTGCAGCAACTGGAAAGACCCAAAAGTACCTCACCAAGAGGATCAGAGGGCTCAAACAGATGCCATATGCTGCCGGTTAAAGAAACTCCAGCTCTACTCCAGTGGCATACACCGCCTGTTCAGGAAGCGTCTGTGCCCTGACATATAAAGCCATACGTGTCCAACCCGAATTAATGGACATGCTGCACCTCAGAAAATCCAAATCCCATCAGCTACGTGTTAACAAAGAGACTTGAACCTCAGCACTGGGAAATAAATAGGACATGCTGGAGGACAGATTCCTTAACCCAGAGGCTCCCCACTTCACTCTGGAATAAAATCCCAGTCCAGGTTAGGCAGAGTCCTCATTGACTCTCTTCAAGAGGAATCTTGATAAGTGGATGGGATATCATAGGTTTACCCGGGGTATCACTTCTGTGTCACTGTTAGACAGAGGCACAGTATGCTACTAACCTTTCGAAAGGGCATAGCAAAATAAATTTAAAATGGGTGGCGCAGCCAAACACTTTCTGGCTAGGCTTATATAAATGCCCTAGGGCAGATAGCTAGTATGAACCTATGAACCTATTAAAGCCAGTCTTAAAAGCTTAGGTCAGCTAAACTTTTAAAATATGTGACTGTCAACTTAGATGGTGCTGTTCAACAATTTGTTTATGACTTATACAACAGTGTTTTAGATGTGGTTTATAAAAAAGGATTTTATACTTTCAAATATTTATTTTCTGTTGGTCCAGATGACATACCTGTGGAAGCTTGGAGGTGTTTAAGAGAAATGGCAGTGGAATTTTTAATCACATTGTTTAATGAAATTTTGGAAAGTGAGAGAGGATGCCTGAGGAGTGGAGAAAAAGTGTTTTGGTACCAATTTTTAAGAATAAGGGTGATGTGCAGAGCTGTAATAACTACAGAGGGATACAGCATGAAATTATGGGAAAGAGTAGTGGAAGCTAGGTTAAGAAGGGAAGTGAAACAGTGATTAATGATCAGCAGTATGGTTTCATACCAGGAAAGTGCACTACAGATCACGAAGTTTGCTCTGAGAGTGTTGATAGAGAAGTACAGAGAAGGTTAAGGAAAGGAGTTGCATTGTGTTTCTGTGTG
Source organism: Protopterus annectens (assembly GCF_019279795.1). NCBI lineage: Eukaryota > Metazoa > Chordata > Ceratodontiformes > Protopteridae > Protopterus > Protopterus annectens. Next base: position 1,725,246,059 of record NC_056743.1, on the reverse strand, counting down.
GACTTAAGAAAGCATATGACAAGGGTGCCTAGAGAGGAGTTGTGGTATTGTATGAGGAAGTTGGGAGTAGCAGAGAGAGTATGTAAGAGTGGTACAGGATATGTACAAGGAGTAGTGTGACACTGAGTGAGATCTGCAGTGGGGTGAATGGCAGATCGTTTAAGGTGGAGGTGGGGATTACATCAAGGATCAGCTCTGAGCCCTTTTTTGTTGCACTGTTGATGGACAGGTTGACAGACGAGATCAGACAGGTCCCGTGGACTATGATGTTTGCAGATGTCATTATGATATGTAGTGAGAGTAGGGAATAGGTTGAGGAGACCCTGGAGAGGTGGAGATATGTCCTAGAGAGGAGAGGAATGAAGATCAGCTGGACTAAGATGGAATATATGTGTGTGAATGAAAGGAGGATAGAGGAATGTGAGGATGCAGGGAGTAGAGTTGACGAAGGTGAATGAGTTTAAATACTTCAGGATCAACAGTTCAGAGTAATGGTGAGTGTGAAAGAGAGGTGAAGAAGAGAGTACAGGCAGGATTGGAGTGGGTGGTGAAGAGTGTCAGGAGTGATTTGTGACAGGCGAGTACCAGTAAGAGTGAAAGAGAAAGTCTACAAAAGGGTAGTGAGACCAGCTATGTTATATGGGTTGGAGACAGTGGCATAGCTGGATATGGCAGAGTTAAAGATGTTATGATTTGCACTGGGTGTGATGAGGGTGAACAGGATTAGGAATAAGTATATTAGAGGGTCAGTCCAGGTTGGACAGTTTGGAGACAAAGCCATAGAGGCGAGATTGCATTGGTTTGGACATGTGCTGAGGAGAGATGCTGGGTATATTGGGAAAAGGATGCTAAGGATGAAGCTGCCAGGTAAGAAGAAAAGAGGAAGGCCTAAGATAAGGTTTATGGATGTGGTTAGAGAGGACATGCAGGTAGTTGGTGTGACAGAGCAAGATGCAGAGGACAGGAAGAAATGGAAACAGGTGATCTGCTGTGGCAACCCCTAACTGGGAAAAGCCGAAAGAAGAAGAAGAAGCTTTTCTGTTAACAAGTTTTTACAAATTGTAAATATTGCATGTGTTTTACAAGATTTCCCCTTGACCAACAAATGATTTTCTATGCACTTCTTTACTTACTGTGTTTCATTGTTTATTATTATATAGTATTTTTGCACTGTGTTTTAAAGCATAACAGTTTGCTAATTGATTAATTAGGATGTTTCTGTATATAAAGGGGTTTCAGAAGTTGGTATGCTCATCTGAAGAAGTTTTATGATGACGTGGTGATATAGTTAATGCGTTCTGGATGCTTCACGCCTTTTTATTATAGTGTGCGATCAATAAAACAGTGGACTTTATTCTGGTGAACCTTCCAGTTGCTTACTTTTGCTTATCAGTTTGCTTTTGGCACTTTTTTCCACTTTCTTTGTTTATTTATGCTGTTTTAAATTTCCCTAGTGATATGAACATCCTCCAACAGGGCCTCCAATAGCCTAGTATTTTCTTATGAACCTATGATTCTATCTTAGACTGCTCATCACTTTTCTGTATTCCTCTAGAACATCTGTTTGAGAAGCTGATAATGACCGGGAGACTAGCACATCCTCTGTGACTGTTTAGATCTCTTCTACAGGCAAGGGAAAGCCATATTTACCATTTAAGAGGACAGATCAGTCAACGTCCTGCAATGACGCCATTATGTGGAGCTTGATTCTCAGGGAAGGAACCATCGTTCAGGTCATTCTTTTACTGGGGTGTCTGTCAGGAAAACAAACAAAGCTAGGCATTCTCCTATATTACTTAGGATAGACCGAGGAAGATTGGCTGAATTTTGCTAAGGATTTATTTCAAGCCTTCTACTTTTTGCAATCTGAGTCATCCCTGAATTTAAAAGAAAAAATCCTCTTTTTTCAGATTCTGATTCTCAGTCTGAGACATAAAAAATAGTTTTATATTGTGTTTCTCAAGTTTCTACCCAAAGAAGAGGAACTCCAACTCTTTGGAAGGGTTTTCTTCAGATTCTCCTGCTGAAGAGTTATCCTTTTCTAACCCTATTGTCAGAATGAAGGCATTATTTCAGAGGGATCAAAAATAAATGCCAGAATCCCAGGAAAGATATTATGAATTATTGCAGGTGGATTGTCCTCAACCTGCAGATGTTACTCCTGTTTTGCCAGCATTAGAGGACGCTTTTCTTTGCAACCATCAGTTAGCTTGACTGTCAGCCGAGTGCTTCAGAGAAGTTTGACAAATTATATAATGTCCTCAGACCCCTAAATTTATTTTTTGAAACCTTAGACAGCTAATGCTATTCTTTATGACAAAGATGTAAAAGCTTCTCTTAGGTTTGGGAAGAAAGTTTATACTTCTTCCCCCCAAACCTTCAGAAGAGTGAATTGCCAGGCTCACATTTACGTGTCTGCTGGCTTCCATTGACTAAATGAGAAAGTTAATTGTTGAAATTCCTTCTTCAGGGACTAAGACATCTCTGAATTATTTAATATCTTCTGACTCATAGGTAACTAAACACTCTCAAAAATGTTCTTATGACACTGCTAATGCTGTTTTTAGAGCAGCTGCCACAAGATCAGTGATGAGAAGATTTGCCTGGTTGTGTTTTCCGAATTTACCAGAGGATGTCAAAGCTGAACTTTTGAATAGCCCCTTATTTAAAGATGTATTATTTGGCCCTTCCTCTGCTGAGGACCTTTAAGGATTTGATGAAAGATGAAAGGTAATTCAGGGGGTTCTGAGGTTTTTCAACACTCCATGTCAAAATTCAATAGAAACTTTCCTTCCAGTTCAGGTTCATTTTATAGGAAACCAACTAAAAAATCTCACCAAGACACAGGTCAACAAAATTTCAGAAAGCAATGGTAGGGGTGTTGAAAAAAGCAGGATGGATGGATCCCTTCATGTTTTCATCCTTGTTACTCTGACATTCCAGTGAAGCTTTCACAAAGTCTAGATCTTCACTTCCCTTGGTGGCAGCAGATACCCTCAAGACACTTTGGACCTGAGAATCATTCAGAAAGACTACAATTGGCAGTGGGGCTGCCATCCTCCAGTTCTAGTGAATCATCTGCATCTGTACACTCAAATCTCCCTGTTTCATCCTATCCTAGATCAAATTCTATCTTGGAGAGTTAGAGACTCTGTTACCCCAGTTCAAATAGGCAAAGGGATCTAGTCGATAATCTTTCTGATAACAAAGAAAGAGGAAACTTCCAAGACTGGTCTTTAACCCTTCACATCAAAATCCTAGAATTCAGAATGTTTTTTCAGCAGTCTAAACACCTCTTATCCCACCTCTCAGTTTTCTAGTAACTCGGTATTCAAAGGATGCTTATCATCACATTCCAATGTTCTCTTTTGCTTGTCTACAGCTCCTGTAGTAGTTTACTTCAGGTTGCAGGGCATCTAGATTTTTTTCCTTATTGGATGACTGCCTTATTTTTGCAGATACTTTTACAAGTCATCATGAATGACTCAGTTGGGTAAAGAACCATTTTCTCAGTCAGGGATTTCAGGTGAACATAGAGAAATCTTCTCTCATTCCATCTTACAGGATAATGATTCTGGGATGTTTCCTGGATACATTCTTGATGAACTTGCTTATTCAGTACAAAGTAGAATTTTCTAAGCAGCAATTTCTGATATTTTCCAATCAGTCGTTAGAATCTGCCAAGGAATATCTCATGATTTTGCGTTTCATGGCCTCCACAATTTTCATGATTCCTTTTGATGGACTTCACATGAGGAAAATTCAGTGGTTCCTCTAATCAGTTTGGACCCAACACCACCACCCCCTATTATTTCCAATTCCAGTACTGGGATTTGTAAAAAGGGACTTACACTCATGGGTGGATCAGCTGTCTCTACATCCAGGTCTTCTCTTTTTCTTTCTGTCCCCTGCTCAGTCTGTAACCACAGATGTCTCAGACTTTGCCTGCAGGAGTTTTAACCAAAGAAAGCCTGTGGAACTATCATGACAAACTGAAACACATAAATGTCAAAGAAATGATGACTCTAGTAAATGTTCTCCAATCACTAAATTATCTTTACGGTCCAGGCCCTTTACTAATAATCATAGACAACACCACAGTGATGCCGTACATAAACAAACAAAGGGATCAAGATCATACCCCCTTTGCAAATTTGGTATGGTAGCCTGGGACCTAGCAGCTCAACACAATATATCCCTACAGATTGCTTACATTTTGTTAGAGCAGAATATTGTTGCAGACAAGCTGAAGAGGACCAGGACAGCCCCGCATGAATGGAAGTTGAACCCAGTGGTCTTCTAGGAGTTGATCCACCTGTGGGGAACTCCTCAAATAGATATATTTGCCTCCTTTCACAATAAACAGTTAAAGAAATTCTGCTGAGGACTCCTTGTACAAACATCTGGAAGACAGATACCTTTTCATTCCCATGAATTGGGACATTTTCTGTATGCCTTCCCACACTTTCCTCTGATAATGGGGGTTCTTCTAAAGACTCAGATGGACTCCCCCAGTAAAATTGTGTTACCCCATTTTGGTCCAGGCAACAGTGTCTCTCCCTTGTTTTTAAAATGGCAAAGGACTATTACAGAAAGCTTCCTCAAAAGATGGGCTTACTCATACAAGAAACGGGTCATTCGATATACCTCAGCCTTCAATTACTTCAACTCAGTGCCTGGATGATATAAATTTAATACCTTTTCAGTATCTGTTTTCTGAGGAATAGCAGTGAATAGTACAGGAATCTAAGATGTCAGCTTCTAGAAAATTATCTTTGGTAGGAGAAAAACATTTTCTAGTTCATGACAAAGTAAGAACCAGGATCTTTTTTTTTAGGCCCAAACACCTTTGTTTGTACAGTATTTGCATGAGTTATTTTACTCTGACTGTTCTTACTCTTCTATCTAGATTCACTTCTTGGTCATGTCTTGCCTGCCCATGGATCCTCCCTTTCTGTCCTGCTTCAGCTGAAACACTTCTTGAAAAGGGTTTTACATATCCATGAATTCTTATGTTATCATGTATGGATCTTCTTTCTTGTTTTTTTTTTTTTTTTTTTTTGTCCTTACATGATATTGTGAAGGTTGCCAGCCCAGCTAGCTAGAATTTTGTAAATAATCCTATGTCATTTGTAAATATTAATATGATCCACAAATGTAACAGAACTATATGTTATGATTAAACTATATGTTATGTGCTGAGCTTCAAAAAAATGCAACCACAGTGCACTCTGCTGGAGAAGAGCAGAAATGTACATTGGCTATATGCCTGTACAAATCTATGTTTTCATAGTAGAAGTTGGGACGTACAGAGTTAACTTGCAAACTCTGAGAAAATAAGTAAAACATTTTATAAGTGTGTTTACCAGAACTAGAAACAGAATGTCTGCAACTGAAAATCTTTCTGTTGTTTGAGACAGAGATAATTATAGGTTTCAAGGGTAAAAGTATTTAACAGTTTTTTTGATTCCCATTTCCAGGCATGCTTCTAAAAGATAAGTGTCAGCTTCTGAGAAATAAGCATTTTTAACAGAGACATGTTAAATTTTAAGTTCCTGTTAGCCTGGAAACTAAGGGCAGAGGTGACAAGAATGATGCAATCTGAAATGACCCAGCTGAAATGCTTTTTAGTAATTTAAGAACTATCTCAGAGAGAAAGTCTGTGCATTTTGTATTTTGTTCTGGACCTGTAAACATCTCTTCAGCACTTCTCATCTATATTTGCCTGGCTGTGTAAGTAAGACTTAGATCTTACTATCTCCCTTAGAGCTAGATAGGGAAATAGTAAGATTAGTCTAGCTGTTTTCTATATTTATGTGACACTGTTCTGCAGTGATGTTTTAAAATATGTCCTGTGATTTTGAACTCTGTCATTGTGTTGAGTTAATGAGTATTGTCTTGTGCATTATTATTTATTAGTTTTGTTTAGAGACATTTAAGCTCCTAGAGTACTTGCATATGTATTTGGTGATACTGTACAGGCCACTCTGGAATAGCCTTAAAAGTTCTATTCGCACTTACCATTTGGATAACAGTAACATTGCACAGTAGAATTGGTCACCCTTTGTAAGGTCCATATGATAGCCGATAAGTAGTGGTTGGTGGCAGTGATTACTACCTTATAGTCTTGGAAGAAGGGGACTGGGAAGATTGGAGGAAGATGGGCGAAGGCTGCCAGCCTAGTCAAATAAGAATTTGATACATAATTCTATCAATTGTATAAATAAATGCAAAATACAAGCTTGTGTTTTTAAATGAAAGAAAACACTGTAAAATGTGAACTTCAAGATTGTTGCAACATTGCTATCTGCTGTAAGGAAAACCAAGCCAAGCATTTCCAAAGACATGCATCTGGAACATTTCTCCCTGGGCCTCTGCTGAAAACAGGCTCTGTGGAACCTAGTCGGACTTTCCGGTCAACAAATGATAAATAAATAAATAAATAAATAAATTTCAAATGTGTCTTTAGAGGTTGAAAAGATCTTTTGAATCTCTTTGATGTTTTACAAGTCAGCTCCAGTGAGTCTGGATGAAGGTTTCATGCCCATTGTTTTAAGGTTAAAGTTAAGGGCCAGAATTTACATGTAGAAGGTGCGTTATTGCTCTGGTTTCTGCTAGAGTGTATATGTGAAATGCCTTTTATTGTTGTAGTCTCCTGAGCAGGTGTTAGCTTGCTAAATAATGCAGTTTGTGGCCTGAGAAAACCTAAGTGTCAAAATGTAATTTGGGAGGGCCTCAGCAGAGCTGTTGGTTAGTGTTTAAAAACTATTGTTCAGTGAGAGACTGAAAGCATTTTGATCCTGGACATCTAACCCAGCACTGCTTGCTCTTTATGTAAGTAAGTAGGATTATAGCACTTTGATATCTCTTAGGAATAGTTAAACTTAGAAGAAAAGTTAGACTAAGTATTTTTCTTTGAGATTAGATCTTTCCTACGATATTGTTTTACATTTCTGTGTGATCTCTGAACTTGAGTGGCATTGTATTATCATAGTATTATAGTAGTTTTATCTTGTGTTTTATTATTTATTATTAAATATTTTAAAACTTTTACCTGTGGCAGGTTTATGTAGAGATAATTTAACATCTAAAGTACATTACATATTTACAGATTTTACTAAGTCACTCCAGATTAAGCTTTGTTTGCTTAGTTATGCTACCATTGGATTATAATATTGCACAGTAATAATTGGACACTCTTTTAAGGGCCTTTTAGTAGCTGATAATTATTAGCTGGGTGGTGGCAGGAATTACTACCATATGGTCTGAGTAATAGGGGCACAGCTGGAGAACATGTGCCAGCCTTTTCCCAGGAGGTTCTATGGGGTTGTATAACCTCTTCTCAAAGTGTGTGTGTGGTGTGTGTCAGCTACTTGGCAGGGACATTAAGCACTGGTTGGACAGAGAGGGTACTGGAGGTTTTAGCTTGCCCAGCTAGGCTGAGACTTAGACCCTATAGCTGTGCCAGTGGGGAGTCTTATTGGGGACCTGGTAAGCAAAGTAGCAACCAGCCCCAGACTGATTGTGATCTCTGTGTGCACTTAAGGGAAATTGTACTTTACTGGGTGTATTAGTTATCCTTTTCTCTTCTAGGAGATGACCTCCCTGGTGTTAGTGGTGAGGATTGATCACAATTGTTTTATTTCTTTTGTTAGCTTAGTGTTAGACAGGGTGAGCAGGCAGCATGTCAGCAGAGGAGTATGGAAAGCTGACAAGGAGCCAGCTGGTGATGTGCCAGACTAGGGGACTGGTGCATTGAAACCTGACTAAGGCAGACATGATTGCAGCCTTGGATACAGATGCATCCAAAAACAGCAGCCTGGAGAACAATCAGACTGACAGTGGAGATACAATATCCTCAGAGAATGGATAGCTCAACCTTTCTGCAGTGGACTTAAAAATCCAGCTGGAGCTAAAGAGACTTGAGTTGGAGGTCAGTCATATGGAACTAGAAGCAGCTGAGAAAATGAGGGGTCTACAAGCTGAGGAAAATGAGTGGCAGAGGAGGCATGAGAGGGAAATGCTGACACTTCACCAGTCATGGAGGTAATGGGGAAGGGAGTAACTGGACCCCAGAAGCACAAAAGGTCAGTAAATTTCTTCCACAGTTTATTTTGATAGCTTCATTCGTATGTTTGAGCGGGTATGTAAACAGTATGAAGTTGACCAAGGGCTCTGGGTATGGCTCCTGACCCCCTTACTCCATGGTAAAGCTGTAACTTCTTTAGCAAAAATGCATGACACTGACTGTTTTGATTATACTGCTTTAAAAAGACACTTGGAATGTTTTAAGCTAATACCTGAAATGTATAAGAAAAAGTTTTGTGAGCACAGACTGCCCCAACAGAATCCACCAGTAACAGTGGAAGCCTCTAGTCCAGGTACACGTCCAGGAGCTAGGGGTTAAATGTTTTGAATGCAACCAGTGGGGCCATGTGGCATACAGATGTTCATGGAGACAAGGTGGGGAACCAAAGGTGAGGGAGACAGTAAGTGGGAAAGACAAAATGCCAATAGCGGGTCGTCTTGAAACAACCGGGGTATGGAACTACCATCCTGCAGATGTCCTGTGAGGGAAGGATTTGGATGAGGCAGTACTACGTACTTATGCAGTTACACACAGTGAGGCTAGGAGACATGCATATGGGTCTGGTAGCCTGGGGGAGGCGCAGACAGACTGCACACTTGCAGCCAGGACTGCTGAGGTAGTTACTTCTGGGAGGGAGCTGCTCTGTAGCAGTGAGACTGAAGGGAGCTACAGCTGCTTGTGGGTACTGATGGTCCCTTGGACACAGTGACTGCAAACGTAGAGGTGAGTAGTAGTACCCAAGCTGACAGTGAGGCACCACTGTCAGAGGATGCCAGACTTCCTGTGGAAGGGGAGCTGGGAAGGGTAACCAGGAGAGACTTGAGACAGGCTCAGCTCTCAGATGCTGCATTGCAAGGCCTGAGGCAGGTAGCTAGGGAGGCACCTGATTCTCAAGGGAAGGGGGAATCTGTATACTGGAACAAAGGGTTACTCTACAGAGAGTGGACCCCTGAGGGAGGGCTAGAAGGTGAGAGAGTAAAGCAGTTGATAGTGCCTAGAGCTTACTGTCTGATGCTTCTAGCCATAGCCCATGATATTCCCTTTGTAGGTCATATAGGCATAAAACATACAAAGAGGCATATTATGCAAAACTTCTATTGGCCTGGAATTTCCAGAGATGTAACAGGGTACTGCAGGACCTGTGAGCAGTGCCAAAGGTAGGCAAGGCAGGAGACAAGGTGAGAGCTCCTTTGATGCCTTTGCCTGTGATTGAGGAGCCATTTCGGAGGGTAGCTATGGATATTGTGGTTCGTCTGAGTACCCCAAGTTCCACAGGAAAAGTATATCCTGGTGATTGTAGATTATGGTACACAATACCCTGAGGCAGTGGCTTTGTCCTCCATTGAGGCCGAGAAGGTGGCAAATGCTTTGCAAGAGATTTTCAGTAGGGTAGGTTTCCCAAAGGAATTACTGTCTGACAGAGGCACCAATTTTATGCCAGACCTGCTGGCTTGTCTGTGGAAGCCCTGTGGGGTGAAGTACATGAAGACCACCCCTTACCATCCCCAGACTAATGGTCTGGTTGAGAGGTTAAACTCTACAATCAAGTCCATGCTATGGGCATTTGCAGATCAGTTTAAGAGGAGTGGGACAAATATTTGCCCCATCTGTTGTTTGCTTACAGAGAGGTTCCCCAGGAAGCCACAAGTTTTTCCCTTTGAGTTGCTGTATGGGCAGAGGGTGAGGGGACCTCTAGATTTAATTTGAGATGAGTGGGAAGGTGAGTGAGAGTCTCACAAGGAGTCTGTTGTGGCATGCGTCCTAAACCTCAGGACAAGGTTCAGGGAACTCATGGGCTTGGCCCTGGAGAACCTGGCAGAAGCCCAACACAGAAAAAGGTGTGGTATGACAGGAATGCTCGAGCAAGAGAGTATGCTGTAGGGCAGCAGGTGATGGTTCTCATTCCTGTCAGACACAACAAGTTGCAAGCAGCTTGGGAGGGACCCTACAAAGTGGTAAGAAAGGTAAGTGATGTTAACTACATGGTGGAACTGCTAGGCAGAAGGGAGGAACACAAATTGTACCATGTTAACATGATGAACCCTTGCTATGATAGGGAGGCCCTTGTGCTGAGCATTTGCAGTGGATTGCAGGAGGAGTCTGAGAGAGATCTTGTGACTGATCTCCTCAGTGAGGTTAGGGCTGATACCTCGGTGGAAGGGGTAGCAGTGTCCCAGCTGATATTTCCTACCCAGGTTCAAGAAATTCGGGCAGTGTTGCAGGAATTTGGGGATGTGTTCACTGGGAAACCATTGAGCACCCACCTGGTGCAGCACCAGGTTGATACAGGACCCCAAAGGCCTATCAGGCAGGCCCCTTATAGGGTGCCTGAGAGAGTCAAACAGACTCTGAGGGAGGAGGTACAGGAGATGTTGGTACTAGGGGTGATTCAAGAGTCCAACAGTTCCTGAGCCTCACCAGTGGTGTTGGTGCCAAAGAAGGATGGCAGCACCAGGTACTGTGTGGATTACAGGAAATTAAATAGTCACACAGAAGCAGATGCTTACCCCATGCCTAGGACAGATGAGGCCCTAGGGCAGCTGGGTGGGGCTAAATATCTTACAATCATTGATCTTACCAAGGGTTACTGGCAGGTGCCTTTGACTCCCCGTGTTAGAGAGAAGTCAGCCTTTGTGACTCCTTTTGGCTTGTATGAATTCACAAAGATGCCCTTTGGGATGAAGAATGCCCCAGCGACTTTCCAGAGGCTGTTAGATCATATCTTAGCAGGAACAGGAGGGTTTGCCCTTGCTTACATGGAGGATATTGCTATCTACAGCTATTCCTGGCAAGAGCACCTTCAGGATGTCAGGGAGGTGCTGGGCAGACTACAGAGGGCAGGGTTGACCATTATGCCGAGCAAATGTCAGGTGGGTATGGCAGAGGTCTCCTACCTAGGACATAGAGTGGGGAGTGGTAAGATAAGGCCAGAACCTGCCAAAGTGGAAGCCAGGCATGGCCGGCACCTGTTACCAAAAAGCAGGTGAGGGCATTCTTAGGGACAGCAGGGTACTACAGAAAGTTTGTTCCGAACTATAGTACCATAGCTGCAGTACCACAGTGGGAGTAGCAATGCCAATGCATATGGGCTCTCAAGACAGGGAATGGGGTGAGGTACACCCAGGTAGACCTGATACTCTTAAGTGATGTTTCTCAAGGAGCACTTGAAAAACTTGCTTGAGTTCCCCGGGGGGAAGAGATGTAAAGATTGGAGGCACTTAAGGGAAATTGTACTTTACTGTGTGTATTAGTTATTCTTTCCTCTTCTAAGAGACAAGCTCCCTGGTGTTAGTGGTGAGGATTGAGGCTTCTTGATTGCTGGACCAGGGCACAGGCTTCACAGGGACATAACTAGTAAACCTGTGCCAGCCTTCCCCAGCAGTTTCTATGTGTTTGAAAATAAATCAAATCTCAGTGTGTGTGTGTGTGTGTGTGTGTGTGTGTGTGTGTGTGTGTGTGTGTGTGTGTGTGTGTGTGTGTGTGTGTGTGTGTGTGTGTGTGTGTGTGTGTGTGTGTGTGTGTGTGTGTGTGTGTGTGTGTCAGCTACTTGGCCAGGGGCACAAAGCAGTGGTAGGTCAGAGAGGGTGCTGGAGGATTTGGCTTGAACACTTGACTGAGATCTTAACCCTATAATTGTGCCAGTGGGGAGTATTACTGGGGATCTGGAAAGAGAGTGAGAAACCATCCCCAGACTGACTGTGATCTCTGTGTGCTCTTAAGGGAAATTGTACTTTACTGTGTGTATACTTGTCATCCTCGCAATGTTCACATCCCTCACTGGTGTTAGTGGTGAGTATTGAGGCTCCTTTATTACTAGGCCAGGGCAGCTGGAATCACATATTAGTTCATGAGTTTTCAAGTGGATGAGTCTTACCGGGGATCTGGACAGAGACAGGGAAAAAAACAGCCCCAGACTGTCTGTAATCTCTGTATGCTCTTAAGGGAAATTTTACTTTACTGCGTGTGTACTTGTCATCCTCCCAGTGTGCACGTCCCTCACTGGTGTTAGTGGTGAGGATTGAGGCTCCTTGATTACTGGGCCAGTGCAGCGGCATCAGAGATGATACTGTTTTTTTTTTGTTTGTTTCTTTGATTTACAATGATATCATAATTCACTCAATTAAATCCCATTCCCCACTTCTGCTAATGCAAACCTCATGTTTCTGATTTTTGTTTGTGTTACATGATAATGTGTTTCAATATCTTTATGGCAAACTGTTGAGTTATTTTTATCTGTTCATTCTAATAATGCATACCTAACGATGGCATCATGGTAAGTTATTTTTTAGAAAAGGCTGTAATTGTTCTTTTTGTATATAATCAGTACCAAACATCAGTAATGTTGCTGTATGCTTATACATTTTATCAAGGACATCACATCATTTGTCTAAAAATAATCCTTTAAAATGTTGACTTGAGGTTCTAGCATTCTTTGATTTGGACATGAATTGATATTAAGTTCTTTTAGACTGAAAATCCAATACAAATGTAGTCAGTATACTTTAGTAAGAATCCCGGATGAAAATTTCTGTGAGTGTACAGGTCTTACAATCAAAAGAATTTTAGAGTCTACAGTGATTAGATAGATGACAAACACCACATGGTTTCAGAAGGATAACAAAATCATGCCGATACTTGTAAGAAAATTACAGAGAACTATTAAACTGAAAGCTCGTAATAGGATGATTATTTTTTTTATCGCATGATGGTAAAGAAACCCTTTTGTTGTGGGTCTAAAATGCAGTAACAAGATATTTGCCTTCTCTCTGGTTTCTGTGTGCCTATGGTTAGTCAGAATAGCAATCATCTGAGAAAACATTTTTTGTTTTGTTTTGTTTTAAAGAGCAATTATACTCCCTTTTTTGCCAGGATTTCATTTTATTTATTGTAAAAGTTTTCATTTCCTGCAAACTAAAGAAAACATTAATTGAGCCAACTTTTTTTTCGCATCTAGGGACCTGAAAACAGTTTTGAATAAAATTAAAACCACTGTGAAGATATCAGTTCTCTGTGATTTTAGTGAGAAAATAAAACGTTCTCACCATATTTCAGAATATTTGTGCATAACAGAAGACCTTGTGGTCTGCTGAATATAGTTACATTAGAAAACAGCTGTTACAGAAACATTAGAGATGTTCTCTAAGGTTGCCTAACAAAAAACAAAAAGTCATGGTCCCATTTAACAAGGTGGTCCCATCTAACAAGGTGTAATGAAATACAACAAAAGTCTGAATTAAAAAAAATCATATTGAGTTTTATAGAGCACAACAAACAACCTTGCTATGTATAAAAAGCTCTGATGTTTCAATACATCACAGTAATTTTTAAGAAAAAGAACTTTCTGTAAATTTAATTAAGCTTTTGCTTTTTAGGATCATCACATTTGATCTCTTCGAATGACAAAAGTAGTCTGAAGCTGCAACAAATATGTATGCAGGTTATAAAGGACTAATGTACATAAAATAGTATTATGAAATTTGTACAATATACCAGTGAAATATGCATTATTTATTTATTTTATTTATTTGACATTTGTTGAACGGGCTAGTCTGACTGGGTAGATGACGTTTTTCAGTGGAGACCAGAGGAGAAAAGCTCCAAAGATGCAATACATGATATAAAATTACATAAATTTAATATTAGGATAATCAAATATAATTATTTTCTATACAGACACTCAATACAGTTACCTTGGGTTCTACTTTAAAAAGTCAACTTACCAGAATGTCAACTCTTGTAACAGCAAGACAACAACAGTGATGATTTACAACAGTGAATTTCCAGAACAGTGAATTTTGCCTCTGGGAAACTAACCACTGGCCACCACTGACCACTGACCACTGCCCTTTCCTCCACTATAGTGCAGTCTCAGAGTTGGTATATTTAGGTAGGGGGGTGTGGAGGGTGAAGTCCCCCACTCCAGTGGGTTTTATTTATGTATTAGTTAGTTTTCTGGAGGTAAAATTTGCCGTTCTGGGAGTTCGCCATTGTAAATCTTCACTGTTGTTGTTTTGCTGTTACAGGAGTTGATGTTTTGGTAAGCTGACCTTTTAAAGTAGAACCTTACTTTGATATTTACATATTTACATAAAATCAAATGACAAAAGAGTTTAAGTAGTGTTTGGATAAAAAAAAATACTTTGGGGCTGAGAGTCTATAGAATTTATTAGTTTTATAGATCAAGTATATGATTAAAATAAAATTATATCTATAAGAGGAAGGGGAGAGCTGGAGTAAGAGAGGGGTTAGACAGTCACAGTGTGGAGAGGAAGATTGTGTAGGGTCATGGTAGGGCAGGTCCATAAGTTTAATAGGTGGTCTTTTAAAGCATTTCTGAAACAGTTAGTGTTAGTGATCGTTTTTACATGTAGGGGCAGTTTATTCCAAGCAATGGGCAACAGAGTGACTGTAGACAAGTTTGCCAATGTTTTTTTTTTTTTTTTTGGGAGGGGGTGGCTTGTAAGTTTCCAGGATGTGTTGTTCAGAACTATGAAGAGTATGATTTGTAGTATAGAGAAATATGAGGGTAGGGAGAGCAGGACAGGAGTTGGGTTGGTTTAGAATGGAGTGTATTAGGTGTAGCTGAGGTAAAAGGAGTTGGTGGAATTCTAGTCACTGTAGGTTTTTTAGAGATAGGTAGTGTTGTGCAAGGTAGGGGGTGATTTGCTGCAAATCTGGCTGTTTTCTTATATGTGAGATCAAGTTTAGGTAAAAGATTAGATTGTAGGTTAGTAAGGATTGGGGCAGCATATAATAGGAAGGGTAGTAGATAGGCTTGGAAATGCAATCAAAGCTGCCCAAGCAAGCCACCAAAAACATTCCGTAAGTACTGGCTAACTAGAGAGGTCGATCCAGTGCAAGTTAACTGTTCAGAGTGAAGAGACAGCAAAGTACAGTATCAGGATATACCCTAAGAAAAAATAAAAATAACAAAGACAGCATTTAAGACACAGCCTACTAAGTGGATAGGTGAAGTGCTTGACCAGAGAAGCTGCGAGGATGGCATTTAGTCAGTAAGAGAGGGCAAGAAAATGTAGGCAGTGAATATTAATGCTAGGGAAGGGCACAGAGTGGCCTGGGACTGAGGGGAAAGGAACGAGAAGACAATCAGTATGTTATGGTGATGTACGACTAGCTGCAAAGCTAACAATTCTGTTATGCAGCAGTGGTACAGTATGAGAAGACTATCAGTATGTTATGGTGATGTACGACTAGCTGCAAAGCTAACATTTCTGTTATGCAGCAGTGGTACAGTATGAGAAGACTATCAGTACGTTATGGTGATGTACGACTAGCTGCAAAGCTAACATTTCTGTTATGCAGCAGTGGTACAGTACGAGAAGACTATCAGTACGTTATGGTGCTGTACGACTTGCTGCAAAGCTAACATTTCTGTTATGCAGCAGTGGTACAGTACGAGAAGACTATCAGTACATTATGGTGATGTACGACTAGCTGCAAAGCTAACATTTCTGTTATGCAGCAGTGGTACAGTACGAGAAGACTATCAGTACATTATGGTGATGTACGACTAGCTGCAAAGCTAGCATTTCTGTTATGCAGCAGTGGTACAGTACGAGAAGACTATCAGTATGTTATGGTGATGTACGAATAGCTGCAAAGCTAACATTTCTGTTATGCAGCAGTGGTACAGTACGAGAAGACTATCAGTACGTTATGGTGATGTACGATTAGCTGCAAAGCTAACATTTCTTTTATGCAGCAGTGGTACAGTACGAGAAAACTATCAGTATGTTATGGTGATGTACGACTAGCTGCAAAGCTAACATTTCTGTTATGCAGCAGTGGTACAGTATGAGAAGACTATCAGTACATTATGGTGATGTACGACTAGCTGCAAAGCTAACAATTCTGTTATGCAGCAGTGGTACAGTACGAGAAAACTATCAGTACGTTGTGGTGATGTACGACTAGCTGCAAAGCTAACATTTCTGTTATGCAGCAGTGGTACAGTATGAGAAGACTATCAGTACGTTATGGTGATGTACGACTAGCTGCAAAGCTAACAATTCTGTTATGCAGCAGTGGTACAGTACAGAATAAAACAACCTACAGTGATATTAAAGGTGAAACCAACTGCAGGCATCTGTTTTTCTTTACAGGTTGTCTAATAACCAGAGCGCTGAGTTATATTATCTGTGCAGAAATTCATTGGATTGTGGGGGACCAAGACTACTTTATTGGTTACAATGAGTGTATGTCTGTAAGTAAAATAAAATAAAGGAGAGATAAAGTTATTAGTGAACTCTAAAGACTGTGTGGAATCTGGAAAATAAGAGCAAGGAGAAAAAAAGAAACAGCAGTTATATTGTAATACAGAGGTTAGTTATTAACAAGGGGCAAGAGGTTAGGGTGAGTAAAGGAAAAGAAAGGAATACAAAAGTAAAGATTATAGCAAGGATCAATGAGCATAAAAGCAGGCAGTCTGCGTTAGTTAACCATAGAATAATCAACACTAGTTTGTTCGCACAACATCAGTGTACTGTCAATTGTACTCTATGTATTCAGAAAAGTCTGAATATAATGCTGTGAACCATTCAGTCTCTACAGAAGCACGTTAACACATAAAATTGTGTGTATAAAATCAATGTGTCTTTCTAAATTGCAATGCAGTTAACTTCTACATAAGAACATATACATAGTGGATAACTGCATATTTAAAAATAGAAGTGCCTTCAAAACTGACTGCAGTTAACCCTAAATAATTGCCTTTTTCATCTGTTGTATAACAAGCAGTGTTAGTCTTTTATGGAAAAAATGAGTGTTTCAATACATTAGAGGCTAACAGCAATGTAAGACGTCTAGACGCAGGTCCAAGCAGTAGCAATACAGAAGAATGAGACTGCAGAAGTAAATATCTACAAAGCTGCAATACACGTTCTACCTTTTAGTCATATGAATTTCAGTACATTCAATTAGCAGTCATACATCACCAAATCGGCATGTAGGAAGGAGGCAGATGGAGGGAATGTGAGAAGTAATATCAAAAAAGATGGCACAGGACACCATTTTCCTTGGGTTTTATGTATTCTGTAGCAGACATTTGTAGAAAATAAGAATAGTCAGTTCTTGATAATATTGGGTGAGTAGAATTCATTTGGATTTTGTAGTACTGAGCAGGAGAGATTCTTTTTCAAACAATGTATTGAGAAGGTGAAGGTAACATATAGATTTCCATTGACCACATAGTAGTTTTTGTTGCTTATATATAGTAAAAGTTATCTGAATACTAAATAACTGTTGAATGAGTACTCTATGTTGTTAATCTACAGAGTAAAAAATAATGGTGCAAGGACAGGTTCTGGTGGGATTTCTTCCAGAACCAGTTTGGGGTGAAATAACAGCTATTCATTTAACTTGTGTTAAGGCGTAAAACTTGCTGGGAGAGCAGTCAACAACTATTGGATATATAACAATTTTAAAAAAGCAAAATCATAAATAATGAGTGGATTACAACATCAAAACCTTTTTTAGCTCTAGAAAACTAGATCAACAAGGAACAACAATTTAACATTTATTTAATTTATTTTTTGTTTTGCCTGTGAAAGTAAGAATATATGTATCTACTTCATGATGGTGTCTAAAGCATGTGTAAACCATAGACAAAGATTCCATGGTCAGCATAAAGCTGTGAGCAATCATAAACTAAGCACAAAAAAAAAGTGTGTATCGGATGTCTAAACCACATTTAGAGGGAGCAAATTGATTATAGAAATGGTGATGATTGAATAGTTGTTTATTTATAAGAGCTAAAATAGTAGGAATAGAAATGATCAGAAGTTGTTGAAGTTTGTGTAATGTCATGCTTCCTTCCAATTCAGTGAGTTGTATAATTATCTTATATATCGAATGGGTAGCAAACAGAATGGCAAAGCTAGGTTACAGTGGGCCAATGGGAAAATTAAGCAGGATAAGTCTAGTATCAGGTGAGTTTTTTTTTTTTTTTTTTTTATTTGTTGGCTATGCACCATATATGTAATGTCTGAAGTTTGAAATGACAGCTGTAAAATAGGATGGAAATGCATGAGTATGAATAGCTTGGAAATGTCTCAAGTAGTTTTGCTTTGTAGTGAAGAATTACATTTAACAACTGACTACTAGCAGTCATTTTGTTTTAGTATGATGAGACAGTTTCTTCACAGTTTGTCTCCGTATGGCATTTTTTGTCAGATTTTTAAGTTTAGCTGAGGTACTGTTTTGGATTTTACAATTATAGTTTGAATGAGTGCCGGGACATTGATTATGTTTGGTATGGTGTAGATGAAGATATTCACTCCTGTATCTAAGGATGTGTTGGTAGTGAGGACCAGTATGCGCCTGAATTATTTTCAGTATTCTACTAAAACATGTTGCATTTCCCAGCTTGTATCAAGCATGGTTGTTGGCTCATTTTTTGTGGCATCCCAGGTAATAGAAGAATGTATATAGCTCATACCCTGCATGACTTAGTTCAATTCAATAAGATATTGTGTGGTGGTTAAAATATAGATAAGAGTTGTTTTCTAGATTATGGATTAATAACTTTCAGTTGGGATATTGTTATTTGTGACAGTAATCAAGGAGGCCTATAATTTTGTAAAACTACTGATCAAAATTATATGTCCAGTTAATCTTCAGGTCACCTAGTGTTTTTTTTTTTTTTTTTTTTTTGGATAGTTGATGAGACCCACTGCAATGTGTATTGTGCTAGTTTCATAGATAGTGTTGAAAACTGCTTCTTTGATAGTGACTTTGTAGATTCTATCTTACCTATAGATGTTATATCTTGGAGGAGTGGTTGCATTATTATATAGTTTTGTTTTTAGACATGCTTCTGAAAGGCCATTTATTGTATTGGATTCATACCTGATTTGGTTATTTTGTTAGACAGAATTTGACAGTTTATGTCTGCAAGAAGAATCTGGTTATTATTGGCCCATGTCTGTAAACAAGAGTCTGTAAATTGGTGATTTATTGGATAAAGGCCAGGATAAGTGTGCATATTACCAATTGTAACTGAATGGCTTTAAAATGATAGTGGTGGTCACACTTTGTGAAAGAACATGCTGATTTTGGCGATATAGCTTGTATTTATTACTGTATGATCTGGGCAAAATATATTTATGCACAAAATGCTGCCATAAGGGCATGAACACACTTATCAGATTTTTCCATTGACCTCACCAGTGTACTTAAAGGTTTGGTCATGCTTCCCTACTGCATCCATCCTTCTGTGAACAGATGTACTTTTTGCCTGTTGTCATATTCACTCCTTAGGTAAGCAAAGTCAAATAATCTAAACTCACCGTAAGAGCTGAATGTCATTTTATAAACATAATCTCTGGGGCTGTGCACATTGATTCATGTTTAGTCTCACTAGCCTTCAATAAAATGTCTGTATCACACCCTTGTTATGTAAAGTGATCCCCCCTGTCATGCATTATAATATAGGTTCATAGGTTCATAGGTAAGTACTAGGCTATCTGCCCGAGGACATATGTAAGCCTAGCCAGAATGTGTTGGCTTTTGCCACCCCCTTAGATTAGTTCCCTGTGCCTCTGTCCAGCAGAGCCATTAGTTCTCTGTGCCTCTGTCCAGCAGAGCCACTGCAGTGATCCCCAGGGTAAATTTTCTGTTTCCCATCCACTCATCAAGGTTTCTCTTGAAAAGTGTTAGTGAGAGGCTCTGCCTAATGTAGATTGGAATCCTGTTCCAAAGCATGGGGAGTCTCTGGGACAAGAATCTATCCCTCCAGCAAGTCCTATTTATCGTTATGATGAGGTTTAGGTCCCTAGAGCGTGTGGCTCTCGGGGATTTGATTTTTTTTTAGGTGGAGCATGTCCATCAATTCTGGGTTGGATATGGCCTTGTATGTCTGGCAGAGATCACCTCTGAGTAGGCAGTATGCAACCAAGTACAGCTGGAGTTTCTTTATTTGGGCTGCATAGGGCATCTGTTTGAGGCCAGTGATCCTCTTGGTGAGGTACTTCTGTAGTCTTTCCAGCTGTTGCAGCTGTCTTGTAAGGTACATCCCAAATGGGGCATTCTACTCTATGATGGGTCTGATGAGTGATGAGTGATGAGTAGAGGGGCACAATAACCTCTTTTGTTCTAGATGCAAACCCTTTTGTGATTAGGTGGGCCACATAGAAGGATTTTCTAACCACCTTGGCAATATGATTATCAAAGGAGAGATTACTATCTACTTGGGTCCCCAGATCCTTTATTTAATTTTCTGTATTTAGGGGACTACCACGTATGTGGTAGTTTGCGGGTACTTTGTTTTTTCCAAAGGGGATGACTATGCACTTTTTGGCATTTAGCTTGAGGCCATGATTTTGACACCAGGTATCTGTCTCAGTGAGACCCTTCTGGAGGATGTCTGTATCAGCCAGAGAGTCAATTATGGCCCCCAGTTTGCAGTCGTCTGAGAACTTGGTCAGCTATAGTCCTCCTGTGCTTGCCTGTACCTCTGAGAAGTATATACTGAACAGGATGGGTCCCAGGACTGAGCCCTGGGGGACGCCACTTGTAACTGGTTTAGAGTTAGACCTAGAGCCTGCAACTCTCACCATGTGGGTTCTATCCATGAGCCAACTGGCAACCCATCTCGTGACATAGGGGTTTATGTTCAGGCTGGTGAGCTTGTCTATAATACCAAAATGGGGAATGATGTTGAAAGCCTTTGCAAGGTCTAGGTAGACTGTGTGGACCTCCTTTCCCCTCGTCTAAAGCCTTGGTAACTGTCTCAAAGAAGTCCACCAGGTTTAGGAGGCATGATCTGCCCTTAAAGCCAAACTGGGTAGTGTCCAATGTTTGGAGGTTCCCAATGTCTCTGTTAATGAGTTCCATGATGATGCGCTCCATAGCCTTGCAGACCAGGCTAGTCAGGCTTATAGGGTGATAGTTCCCAGGGTCCATTGTGGCTCCACCTTTGTGGAGTGGAATAACCATTGCTGCGCACCACTCTATGGGTACGTAGCCTGTAGAGAGGCTGAGTTTGAACAGTGTGTTTAGGTGAGGGGTTAGTTCATTTTGGAGTTCATGTAAGACACAGCCTGGGACTCTGTCCAGTTCCATTGAAGCTGTGTTTTTGGCTTTGGATAGGGCTGTTTTAACCCGTGTGTCAGTGAATGCTGGGGCTGTACATTCTTCTGGTATGGTTATGGGCCCTTTAGGGGGTGAGATGGGGGTGAAGTTTGCACTAAACCTGTCTGCCAGAATGTTGGCAATATCAGTCGGTTCAGTGTATTTTATGCCATTCTGCACTAACTCAGAGCAGATCTGAGAGTTTCCACTTAGGTTCTTGACATAGCTAAAGAACGCTTTGGGTTATCTTTGGAGTCCTTGGCAATTTTTCTTTTGAAGCTAGCCTTGGATCATTTTATGAGGGATCATAGTTTCTTGCTGATACTGATCAGGGATGTCTTTCCTTCATTGGATTTTACTCTTTTCTGTACTATTTTCCTCCTATTGTATAGCTTGTTTATGGCAGGGGTCCACTAGACTGGTTTGCTTTTCTTGGAGGAGTGAGTCTTGGTTTTGCTTGGGATAGCACGATCCATGCATTCTTGTAAATGCTCCAGTTTGTCTGTATAATTGCATCTCTCGCATATATTTGTGTTTGGTGGTAGGAGGAGAGGGTTGTCTGTGTACGTGAGGCAGTTGTAATATTGCCTCAAAATGCCCAGATTCACCAGTTGGACTGGAAAGTACACCTGAAGCTGCCCTTTGGACATGCCTGAATAGGTAAAGTGAGCTGTTTTACTAATTGGCTGGTAGGGACGAATAGAGATCCTTGTCTTTCTGGACAGTATAGGGGGTTTAGTGCTACGGTTAATTAGTGCTTGCTATGAGTTTTGAGCAAGTGCTGGGCTGTGAAATGAATGATGTGAGTGCTTAAGTTGAAAGTTTGTCTAGTTCCAAGGGAAAAATTGACGAGTAGACTTCATGGAGCCAGGAATAGTTTAACCCTAGCTAACCGGCGCTGCCTGACGTGCAAAACCATGCAAATGCATTTTTTATAGCAGGAAAATGAAAGAGACAGAAGTTAGCCCAAAATGGCCAATAAACTACTAACTTCTGGGCTGAAACCACTCCTCCAGGGACAGATAGGCTGCTCAAAGCTCCCCTCTCTCACAGGTGAGCAGAGAAACTTCCTTCTATCCAGGTAAAGTATGGGCAACACAGAAACTTGTAACACAACCCTGAATTCAGCAATAACCTGAAAACTGGACTATACTAGTTCAGAAAGGTGGCAAACAAGTATATTTTTTGGGGTTTTTTTCAGAAAAAAAAAAGCAGATACAATAAAAAAAATCACTTTAAATGCACATAAATGGCTATCACACTTTACTGTGCAGCCTACAACAGTTGTAGCAGAAACAAGATTTTTAAATCACAGAACCACAAAAAATTGGCATTTTAGGCGGAATTAGTTAAAGACAGCAAGAAAATGCAGAAATAAGTGATACTTAATCACTCCAAATTCTCTCTTTTGTCTCTCTGCCGCTGTAGAACTCTGCAGAACACCTGGCAGGCACTCGCTGAGCTGAATACAAGCGGAAAAAAATGCGCAAATGCGTTTTTTATAGCAGGGAAATGAAAGAGATAGAAATTAGCCCAAAATGGCCAATAAACTACTAACTTCTGGGCTACAGCAAACAAGGCACACAAATTTCAGAAAGAAACAGTTCAAATAAGCAGGCACAATACGCCTTTAACGAGAAATTCCCAGCTCAGAAGGGCAGGATCTAGCCTCTCTTCTTACAAGAGTGCAGACCACAAAACTTAATGTAAAATAACTGGCTTGTAGCCCAAGTGCTTAAGCCAGAACTAATTTGCTTTTAGAATAACAGACACTGAGCCTTCAATCATCAATTCCCAACTTAGAAGGATGTAAGCTACCTGTCCTGTCTATATCATGCTATTTTTAGTTATGTCAATCTGACTTACCAAAGGAGAGACTGGAACTTTGTGTACTCTGCTTTCTGATGGTTTGTCATTCTTTGAAGAGGATTATTTATCTTGCAACTGAGGCTGCTGTACCAGTAGAGATGAAAGTTACTGCTTATTATGATATGACAGAACTTTAATTTCCTTAACATTCTGAGAATCCATATTCCACTTTATCTGGAGGATATCCCCCATTTCAACGACAAACTATTGTAATTAATGTGCTGCTACTCTGTAGTAGTCCCATAATCCTCATCCTCATATAGCTCACCTGAATGAGTCACCTAAGGTCCTAAAAACACATTCTGCATCCTGCTGCTTCAGCTATACACAGTTCCATCAGCATCACTTCCAGTCACACACATCTGCATTCAGCTGAAATCTTCTGGTTTATCTTAGCATCTTCCCTTATGACTTGCCTCAGTCTTCCAAGTGAGTGTATGCTTCAGTCATTAAGACTTGCCTCAGTCTTCCAAGTGAGTGTATGCTTCAGTCATTAATACAATTCAAGTACTTGTGTGCAGTTTAAACAGATAAGATGAGTGGGTGGTTTACCTTTCCTATAGCATGAACACTAGAAATCTTCCTTCTCACAACACCATCCACTCAATGATCATTATTTCTTTTTGTTTGTTTGCTTGTTTGTTTGTTTTGCAGTTCTCTGAAGACCTATTAAAATTCTGTTCATAGGCATATGCCAGATTTTCTTAGATATGGATATGTGTTGTGAGTAAATGGATCAATGTTCTAATTTTTCCTTCATTTTTTATCAGAATGATAAAGATAATGTGAAAATGTCTCTCTGTGTCTTCTGGAAAACTGATGACAAAAACAGAAGTGGATGGTCCAGTGAAGGATGCTTTCTCTCTGAAACAAATTCCAACAGAACACACATAACATGTGAATGTAAACACTTAAGCAGCTTCTGTGTACTAATGGTCCTGGATGAGACAGTAAGTTCTACATTTACAGTTTATCTACTTTCTTGTAGCAGAAATGGTTAGAGTGCAGTAATAATTCCACTCCTTTCAGGCAATGAGTAGATTGCTGTCTATATGTAATGGGGAAACAGATACAGCAGATGGGTGTATTTACATGCCTTAAGGTCTTAATGATGATGGAAGGTAGTGGAATCAGGAGACTGACCACTGGGAAGGGTGTGGTGATGACAATACTGCAAATATTGTAGCAATATGTGCTAGGGAAGCAAAAAGCAAGTAATAGGACAAATCGGCTTCCCAGTCAGTCCATGCCCACATCATTACCTATAGTCATGCGCATGGGTGGTGAATGTAAGGGTAAAATTACACATATGTGCATAAGAAATGATGTTCCTTCACAGGGGGCATTGGCTTACTCTCCAGGACAGAGTAAGGAGCTCAGCAGTCTGGGCAGATCTCAGGTCAGCCACTGCTCCTGGTAATGTGGGGAATCTTTGGATGAGAACTGGGCATCTTATGATGATGTCACTGGCAACTTCCATAGAAAGTTAAAAAGACATGACCCATTGGGAGGGAATCTTGAGACAAACCCAAGACTTGGTGTTGGATTGATTAGATCTCGCAGTTTACCTGGAAAAAGCTGGACGTTCTCACAGAGTGAGTTGGAAACTGCCACTGGGGTAAGGGATTTCTGATCAATCATCCTTTGCTTGCTAATACTGTAACCTTCAACCAGGTAGGAGATTTAGAAAATGAATGAAATAAACGAGGAAATATTATGTAGCCTCTGTAGATAGTCCTTTTGGCTTGGTTGTAGAGAAATAATACATTGAAAACAAAATAATGTTTTTAGGTCTGATATTTCTTCTTTTTGCCCTTTATATTCTTTTACATTCATTTTTAAATAAAATTCAGAATGATAAATAAGATGATAATGAAGTGATTGTATTACCTATTTTATTAGAAAATTCTTAGGCATCACCTCATGTCATTTTGCTGTTAGTAGTTTATTCCATTTTCACTTTTGTGTAAAAGCTAATTTGGAGTATTTTTATTGAATTTCAAAAATATAGTTTCAAGCTGATCACTCGTCCCAGGAAAGTATGACTTCAAAATTAAGGAAGACATCTTATCTTTGCTGTAAACCTGTCTTGCACATGCTGTTAAACACAGATCAAAAGAACATTATCAGAGATGCTCTGAATATTGAATATAATATAATCTTGTCTTGTGTTTGTTAATATGACACAAGGGATCTGTTTTGTAAAGTATAGATTTCCCTATTCCTTCTTGCAGTTATAATCTGAAATTGACAGCTTCAGACCTTCTTAAATAATCTCATTGGTTAAAATATATTTTTTTCAGATAAAGGCTGCAATGGGCAAAAACATACTGTTGTCAGGTCCACAGATAGATACAAATGTGATTTATGTGAAAATTTGTTTATTTGACATTTGTTATCTGGGTTGGTCCAACTGAGCTGGAAGCCGATTTTCAGGAGAAAAGCTACAGGAAGTTACATGTCATATAAAAATATAGTAAAAAAATAAATAAATAGTAAGAGATGAAATATGTACAAAAAGTTGAACAAATAAATACAGTGACCATAAACACATAGCCTAAGAACAACTTAACATAATCTTGCAAGTTCAACTCAGCACAATATGTGTTTGCAGATAAGGCATGTAAAAATACAGAATATGAAGACAGATTGGTGAGAATGTAGTATGAGTGTCAGTACCTATGACGATAGATAAACTACATACATAATTATGTTGATTGCTAGTTGTAGAGGATACATAGTAGTCACGCTGCTACTTGAGTAAAGCTACTTCAGGCTGTGAGAAACTAAGAAACAAAGGGAGGTAGTGATAGTATTAATGGAGAGGAAGTGGAGTGAGTTAAAGGAAGACAGAAATGGTTGGACAGATGGGAGGGTTCATGTGGGTTCCTGGCAAGGGAAGATCTGTGAGCTTAAGAGATAAAGTTTTAGTTGTTATTTGAATTGATTTGTATATGGGATGTTTCTGAATTATTTAGGTCATTTGTTCCAGGCTATAGACACATTTTAATTGTAAAGTAGTTTACCAATATTTTTGTTGGGTTTATATATGTCAAGGAGTTGTTGGTCGGAGATTTTGAGAGATCTATTGGGGGTGTAGAAGGAAATGAGAGGAAGGAGAGGGGCATACAGAAGGTTTGTGTATGATGGAGTGTGTGATTTGTAGCTGAGAGATAAGACGTTGGTGGGGGGATTCTGGCCATTGCAGTTTTGTTAATGCAATACAATGGTGAGGTTTATGAGGTAGGTTAGTAGCAAATTTGGCAACTTTATTATATGTTTGTTCAAGTTGGGAGATTAATGTGCATTTTAAGTTTGTGAGTGGCATAAAGAAGGCATGGCAAGAAGAAGACCCTAGCTAGGGACAGTTTGGCTTCTGATGTAAGGAATCTTTTGTTCTGATACAGTAAAACCAGTTTTTGGTATGTGTTTTTGATACACTGATGGATATGCTGATCAAATTTTAGTTGGTCATCTATTACGGTGCCCAGGAGTTTTGTTTGTGGATCTACTTTGATAATGGTATGATTTACAGAAAAGATGGAAAAGCTGGATTTGTGGTGTGAAAGTAATCTTGGTAAGAAGAGCAAGAGTTTAGTTTTTTTAGGGTTTAAGATAAGCTGATTGTCATTAAGCCATTTTTCTACAGAGATGAGTGTGTTTTGTTTAAGTGAGAGGAAATGTGACATGTCAGAGGTGGTGATAAGGGTCGAGTCATCTGTGTACTGGATAAGAGTTGAGTGGCTGTAGGCAGAGTGGAGGTGGTTGGTAAAGATATTGAAAAGAAGAGGGCCTAGGATAGAGTCAGTGGAGTTACCTCCTTTGTGTAGTGGTATAGTGTAAAAAGATTTCCAGATGTTTGGAACTGTGCCTTCTTGAATAGATCCATTTACTAGTACAGAGATAGGGAAGGCTATGGATTCAGCAGCAAGGATGAGAAAGACTGGGGGTAGTTTATCAGCAGAAGGGGAGCAGGATTTAAGTTTATGAAGAAGAGACTTGATGTAGGAGGTAGGTACACATTTAAGGGAGAAAAGATTATTGTTATTATGAGTAGGAGTAGTGGGAGAGTTGGAGGGATTCAAGATATGGTCTGAGTGAGTTAGGTTATGGATTGTGTCTATGAAGTAGTTATTAAGCAGGGTAGCAGTCTCTAGTGGTGAGTTCTTAGGGAAGGGATTGGGGGTTGTGGGGTTACCAGGGTGAAGGATATTATTAATAGTAGACCAGCATTTGTTAGGGCTGGAGAGGTGATTAGTTTGTGCTGTATTATAGAAGTTTTTCTTGTCTTGGTAAATGCGTTTTTAGTAAGGTTTCTGATTTCCTTGTAATTTTGTAGCAGGGTAGGAGAGTTGGTTTTCTGCCAGATTTTCAGGTACTATCCCTCTTGTGCATGAGGAATTGAGTTTCATGCAGGTTAATGCTCATATTTGGAGAGTCAGATATAATAAGTTTTGACCAGTCTATGTTTACATCTCACAGAATGGGAGTTTCATAGGATATGTTGTCAGACAGCCATGACAGTATATTTTCGAAGATTGCAATGTTGTTTTCAGGTGGGATATCAACTGAGACCACAGCAAACTTTTTGTGGGAATTCAAGTCACAGTTAAGTACAATTAGTTCAGCAGGATGAAAACTTGGCAATGGTGTTTGTAGAGGGGAGAGATTAAGAAGATCAGAGTATAGAACAGCAGCACCACCACCTTTTTTTGTCTCTCAATATCTAATTGAAATATGTTGTAACTTGGGGGGGTAGGATTTCATTATTGGCTATGTGGGGTTTTAACCATGTTTCAGTAATGTTTAGGATATGAGGAGAGTGTTGAGCTATTCAGGAGTGAATGTCTGTAGTCTTATTGAGAAGGCTTTGTAAGTTAACTGAGAAAAGCTCTAACTTTATGGAGTGGAGTAATAAGAAAGAGTTATGGATGTGTTAGGGGGAGGTAAGGGTGGGAATGGGTGCAGGCTTGGGGTGAGTGAAGGGGAAGAGGGACTGGGGTTGGGGTGAATGTCCTCAGCTAGGAGGAGAGTCATTGAAAATAATGTAGGATGTGAATGAAGATGGTTCAGGCTATAGAAAAGTACTTTAAATGTGCAAGTGGGGGAGATGTGTGTGAGAGTTTTGAAATTGTACAGGTGAAAATGGGAGGTGATAAAGAGTGATGGATAGATGCAGAAGGAGAGGGTTTTATGACTTGTAAAGGGAAAATGAAAGAGTAGGGGATTGGTTTGAATAGTGCAATGTGTTTTGGTAAGAGTTAAGAAGAGTGAGTAGGATGAAAATTGGGATACTTAGGTATAAGTGAGTCATAGTGTAGGGTGAGTAAGGAAAGGGGTATTATGGATTTAAGCAAGCTTGAGCCTATTTAAGAGATAGTGGAGGAAATGGGATGGGAGTGGTATGTAGGTAAGAAGAGTAATCTAAAAGGAAGGGAGAAGTGAATGGGATGGAGAGAAAATAATGAGGATGGAGTATGTATTAAATGATGGGGTGGGTGGGAATGGGGGTAGGATAGGGGAGTGGAGTGAGCCTGAGTGGAGTGAGGACAAACAGTCCAGGATGAGTCTTGGTCAACAGAAAGACAAAAGACAAAAATAAACTAGTAAGCTAACATAAATCCCACCATACCTTCAGGTTGGTACCTTGTGTTATCAAGATTTGCAAGCTGTAATATTGTTAGCAAAAATAGCAATAAGAGGCTGCAGGAGAAAGGTGTTGGCAATGCAATACAAGGTAGTTGCAGATAGAGAATGACCACTAGTTTAGTTCTAGAGAGGGGGATACTGGAAACTCCGTACCAGAATAGTCTGCATGCCACTAAATATATAGCTTTAATGAGCAGGTATAAAGTTTAGTTAACGTACATTGCTAGCCCTTTACTTTTGTTAGGTTTAGTTTGGTTTTAATGGCATTTCACTATCTGAGCTATGTCATAGTGATGGTCAGCAAAATAAAGTTAAAATGGGAGTCTTCACAAAGCAGAGCTCAAGGAACTGAAGAAAGAAAAGAAAACCAAATAAGTGGCTAGGAGGAGATGTACTATGTAAATGCTATGACTTACTGTGGTTGTTCTACAATATATAAGGAGGCAGGTACAATAACCGGAGACCCAAGAGCAGAGTGATTACAAGTGGCAAGATATAAAAGGAAAGGCTATGCAAAAGTTTTGGCCGTAACAACACTAAAAGAAGAATGGTCAACAGTAATGGTAATACTAGTAGCAGCTATACAACAGTAAATTAAATATTAATAAACAGCTGCTTCTACCTATATAACTATCAGTGGTATTAACTCTATAGCAAGTGAAAAGGACTGAGCAGGTAAAAGCTTTATAATAACAGGCTAAGATAGGCATAACTGACTTGTTATAACAGTGGACAAAGTAAAACAGAACATTAGCATAAAGATGAAGGAAGTGTGGTTAACCATTTATCACTGTAACTATTTGCTATCAAGCAGTATCATCACCCCCCCCCTATAAAATTGTAAATTCATAGCTTTGCAAATTCAGGTCCTGCCTGTTTACCACTCTCAGAAACTGATGTCCACAGGTAGGTCAATTTCTGCAAATGAGAGAAAATACAATTCAGAGACAGAATTGGCAGCAATGAGAATGACCTTTTTATCAGCTCATTATCCTGTTTTTGAATCACAGTCTGAGTAATACGGGTCTGTATTATTTCATCAAAGATTAACTTCAATGAACCTGTGTTCATTGCATATAAATCAGTGAATTCTTACTTCAGGGAATGTTCACATCAGCGAACATTTTACACAGGGAATAAAGTTAGTTGTCCACCGTTCTGAATGTCACACACACCACAGTATATCAAACTCACCGAGGAGGGGGGTGCACCTCCCCACCTCCCGATTATATATATATATATATATATATATATATATATATATATATATATATATATATATATATATATATATATATATGTGTGTGTGTGTGTATATATATATATATATATATATATATATATATATATATATATATATATATATATATATATATATATATATATATATATATATATATATACACATCGCACTACAGTGAGGAAAAGGGCAAATTTCCTAATGCTGGTCAACTAACTCCATCATTTCCTGTGTAAAACATTTGCTGAAGTGAATGTTCGCTGATTTTCGATGAGCAGAGGTGTGCTGAAGTTAATCTTCAATGAATTAATATAGACCCGAGTTATACTAGCATTGTCATAGCTGATGGTGGTGGTGTTCTCCTTATTGGTCCATGCATTGTGTTTGCAAATGCACAACATTACCCATAAACACACACACACACACACACACACACACACACACACACACACACACACACACACACACACACACACACACACACACACACACACTAATACCCCCCCCCAAATGCACATATTTGCTGAACTTAGGACAGCAAATACTTCCATAGCAGTGAATGGTGACTGCCATCTTTTGATGGTTTTCACTTTCTCCTCCAGTAATGAAATTTTACACTAAAAAGTGATTTTCTGAATGAGTGAACTGCATAAATTGAAAACCATTGACATGTCTTGGGGAGAATACATGGCTAATTAGCATTAGCACATTAGCATGTAGGTCTATCTGTGAGACTCCTCTCCAAACTAAGGCCCCCACTAGTCTATATAGCACAGTCTATGAATCAAAAAGGCTTAACCAAAAGGGGAAAATGGACATATTAAGGCTTTTACCTTTCAGTAAGCCTTTCTGAATTCCAGCCTATTTCTGTTTTCCCATACACTTCATGGGAACTGAGATATGTTTATGTAATATAGTTTTGAACTAAAACTACTTTCTCATCAAGAACACTGAAACATTCAACAAAAAATGTTTATACTTACCCACATATTTCTTGAATTGCATACTATGCAGTTTCAGACTGTGGCTTCTTCTTCATCATCACTCTAAAAAAAGGGAAAACACTTGCACTCAGCAGATACTTTTGCAGTTTTTAAACATTTCTGTAGTATTCATTTTCTGTCTTCTTTCTATAGAACTATTCATAATAAGCTTTTCTAGTCTGTGTTTATAGGACTTTCACATCAGAACATGGAACATTTGTGGCACCTTTCTGTAAATTAGCTTTGTTCTGTGTATATCTGCATGATTATAAGTCCAACAGAATAGCACCCAGTTGCACATGAACATTTTTGTTTTCTACTGCTGTTGCATTATGCCACACATCCCAATATTACATCATGCTTCCTTGCTGCTCTCCACACATTGCATGTTTATAATATATTAATGAAATGTGACTATTCTTAAGTCTATTTTCTTGTAAAAGTTTTTCTCTTGCTGCCATCAAGAAGTGAATGCTTTTTCTTACCATTTGCATCCCATTTTTGAATTATTTTTGCCTTAGTTAATTAATCAGATCTTATCAAACCACTTACCACCCTTTTTTTCACCTTGTTATATCTCAAGCCTGTGGCAAATCTTTGTGCTAACAGCAGTTACTAGTTCTTTCCACTGTTTGGGTAAAATAACTAGTCATTATAATCATGACCCCCCCTTCACTGTTTTCTACTTGGGGTTGGAGTGTCATGTCAACTGTCACCATCTATCCTAATTTAGTACCACTCTCCTACCTTCTTTGACTGTCATGCCTAACTGTTACAGGGATTCTCTCATGCAATTCATCCATCTCTTGGATGGATGTCCTCATTTTTTCATGCCTTCCTCCTGCCTCTCCCATATCTTCTTCACCATATCATCTGCTGATTTCCTACATGTGTGACTGTATCACTATAATTGTTCTCCTTGACCTTCTGTACAAGTGGGTCCGCTTAATATTCTGTTCAAATATCCTCATTTCTTCATCTGTCTGACAGTTTGCATCCTACCAACCATCTCAGGCACTTCACCTCCATCATGTCAAACTTCTCAACTTGTCTGTCTTCATTTCCCAGGTTTCTGTGCCATACAGAAGTACTGATTACATTACAGTTTTGAATACCATACTTTTAGGCTTTTTTGAAATTCTAAGTATGCATGCTATCCCCTGAAACTCTTTGCTGTCAGTAACACCTCTGACTCTAGCTTTGAGTTCATACTTTAGACTTCTTTCCTCCTCAACCACCCCTCCCAGATTCATGAAGTTGTCATCTTGACCCACTATTTTCCCTTTCATCTCAATTTTCGGCATTCCCAGTTTTGCTGCCATGACAACTGTCTAGTCTGTAACCCCATTTTTATCTCGTATGCCTTCAATTTTGCATTCTAGTCCAGTATCATTTGCTGAAGTTCCTGCCCCGAGTCTGCTTGTAGTGTCGCATTGTCTATATACAGCAGTTGCATTCTGCAGCATTACTACAACCACTCTCACAAGAATGAACACCAGAGCTGACTTCTGTTGTACCCAACTATTTGCATTCTTCAAGTGTGGCATGTACCTTCTCTGTCCAGTTGTTTAGCCATTTATTTTAAATGTTATTGCATTTGGATATATTTAAAGTATTTCTAATTTATTCATTGATCTGTTGTTTGTGCTCATCTGAAATATCTATGTAGACCACCCCTACAGATCATTTCCAATAAGTCTGTAATATCTGCTCTTGAGTCACTCTAAGTCAAGATAAAAATTCATCAGTAAGTAGAGGCTATATCTCCCAATGGAAGATGTATGTCTATAACATTAATTATAATCTTGCCAGGTCTAGGATTGTCTTCTGGCCATAGTGTAGGCTTTTGGGCTGTGTTGTTTTCTTCCCAGCAGTTAGTCTGAAAAATGCACTCCATCTGCCTTAATTGTTATACCTTTTTACCTGATGGGTTTAGCTTAGATGAAGGTGCAATATTTGCATTTTGGCAGTATTATATTTTCTATTTGTTCTTGCCTTCAGTTTCATGAAGGTGAGGAGTGCCTTCCAGTGGTGGTTGGTAACTTCAAAGCAATAAAGCTTTAGGAAGCAACTGAATGGATGGGGCTAATTAAAATGAGGTGGTGCCATATTACAACAGATCAATAACCACCAACAGATGTTTTCATTTACTTTCATTCACATGAAACCTCAGTACCCATTCTTTATGTCCATTTTATTGATAATACACACCTCAGATGTCTGACTGTGATCAACAGCACCAGCCTTAGATGAAACAAAACACACAACAAAGTATTCCATGAGCTTCCCATTGCACAGTGTTCTCTACTGCATGTTGTCAGTGCTCCTACTCTATTTTTCTCTCATTCTGGCCCCACACCATTCAGACAGATGACATTTTTTTTATCCTTTGTCTTACATTTTAGCTTTCCCTGTCCTTTTAACACACTGTAACTGGCCAAGATTCAACTATAATAAGTTTGAAGGCAGTAACTTAAGTAAGCTGGGTGCTTGGGAAACCCTAGCTCTTCTATGGTTCTAGATGTTCTGAGGTGCATCTGAGACCATTTTTACAATGTCTTATTTAGTTATTTATTTAATTACATCTGCTTACTGGCATAGTCTGACTGGGTCAGCAAAACAAACACCTTTTAAGTGGAGACTTGGGAAGCAGAGCTCCATACATTAATATGAAAAAAGAAAGGCTTACCCAGACTCTGCTGCAGTTTGCTGTGAGGGAAAGGTTGGTTTGCTTTTTATTTGTTGTATTCTGTATTGCTTTATTGCCTTTTTCTATTTTGTATACTGTGATTTGTTTTTTTTTTACATTGTGTTTCACTTGTGTTTTACTTGTATTCTGCTTTTTACTGCATATTAAAACTTAAAATACACCACAGCTCTGTCTCTTGTGAGTCAGAGAGAAAATGTTCCCACCCGGTTACTGTTGTGTTCTTAAACACTACTGACTTTATAGTTGCCTGCCCCTTATGTTAATTTGACCATATATCTCATTTCCTGTCTGCTTTTACTGGCTGGTGTGAGTAAGCACAAAATTATAATTTTGTGAAATCGCTCCCCTTCAACTATTTAAATTTATTGGCCATCCTACTGTATTCCATAGTACCAGAATACAAAAGTGACCACCCCCTTTCAATCTATCTTGCCGTTTTAAAAATAGTGATTCCCCACTAAAACTTAACTTTTTAGACAGGTAAAACTTAAGTTACCTACTTTCACATCTAACTTATCTAGTGCACACTGCAGTGTTTAGGATAAACCATTTTTTCATCTTACCTTTAAGCATCTATTGCAAGACCACCAGTTATTGGAGAGCCCACATTCTGCCTCTCAGTAGTCATCTTGAGGTTAGTACTTCTGTTTTCTCCTGGTGATAGAAGGAATGCAATTACATTATTTACTGGAGACTGCTGATAATCAGAAAGCTTAACGTCTGCTTTATAGGTGACAACTTGGAATCTGTGCTTATATTCTGATCCTGGTGAGAGTAGGAGCAGAGTGCATTGATTCCCGACTCTTTCTGGTTGGAGAGTGTGTCTGTGCTTAATGTGTCTGATTGGTCTGGTTGCTATTTGAGGCATCTACCAGAAGAAGGCTACAAGCCTGCAGACCCTTGCAACATCTGGGACAAGACTGTGGATCACCTACAGGCCTTGGCCTGCTTGTCTTCTTGGAATTGGTGGTAAAATTTTGCTTCTGGTGAGAGAAGAAGCAAAGGAGTATTGTACCTCAACAGAGTGAAGCTGCGCCAAAACCAGCATTAGTAGTAGCCGGGCAGTAGCCATTCATGCGACTCCCCTCTTCATCATTCTTGACAAGCTAATTCTTTATTTTCAGTAAGTACTGCTTGATTTCTTCCTAACTTTAGAATATCTGCCTAAATACTTCATCCTTAAATTTTCAGGGTCTACATATTAGTTTCCCCTCAAGTGTTTGGCAGTGCTCTGTACAAACTCAGACACTATGAGTGAATTTTTCTTGTAAAAGGCTTCAATACTTAATATACTGAGCTCATATCCAGGCATGTCTAGAGGTCAGTTCCCTGTGCTTTTTTCTGTCAGCCTGGTGAACTTGGGCATCCTGAGACAATGTAGCAACTGCCTCTTGTACACAGACAACCCTCTTTTCTTACTTCCCAACACTATGACTTGTGAGAGATGCACATATATAGCTTAACTTGAAACCAAACACTCTCCAGCAAAGACCGGATTAGCCAGTCAAGAGGAGAAGGTTAACACCTGCACCACACCACATTCAACACATAGCCCTCAAGAACTTACACCACTGCCACAACCCTCACATAGTAACACAAAACACACACCTACTTTTGCGGAGGGTCTCAATAAAAATCTGCCCAAACAACAGAGACCTCTGAGGCAGAAATACAAACAGCCACTGCATCCCAGCACAAACCATGAGACACTTAGCTCACATAAACAGTGTGCCACTCAACCAAATTCCATAAGGCAAAGCAACTTACCCAATACACTAGTCATATGTGACTCAATAGTAAGGCACACTGATGTCCCACTCAGTAGGTTGAATAAGGAGAAAATTATGGTCAGCTGCCTGTCAGGTGCCAGGATCCACCACATAATGCACACACTCCACAACATGTACAAATATGACTCTGTCACTGTCCATGTTAGTGTGAATTACCTGAGATGTACCTCCCTAGACTACATGAAAAGAGACATAGAGGAGCTTTCGGATTTTGTAGCTCAGGCAGATATGACCCTAGCTCTGAGTAGCATCCTAACATCACCGAGAATGATACCACAGTACAAGCAGAAAATGATTGACTTCAACAATTGGTTAAGTTTCTGGTGTCATTCTAAGGGGATCCAGTATCTGTCTGCCTGGGATGACATGATTGACAGACCTCAGTGCTTCGCCAGAGATGGCCTGAACCTGTCACCCCAGGGATTCTGGATACTGGCCAAGGCTCTTGCCACCCCTATAGTGCCTTTTTTAGGCAATGTCCTGAAGGCAAAATTACCATCATACCGCTACAAGCAAATGAAATCTGAGGGTTATGCTACTCAATGCTAGAAGTCTAAATCTCAAAATGCACTTGCTAGAAGCACTCCTTAAAATGGAGAACATCAACATCTGTGCAATGCCTGAGACCTGGTTCAAGGTTCCGGAGAGCATCCCAGCTCTACCAGGCTATAATTCATACCACACCTTTCGGCTCCTAAACCTGGACTGAAGCACTAAATGTGGTGGTCTCTCCATATTCATAAAGGATATGCACAGATTAAGACTAGTAGCCCAACATAACGCATCAGAAATACTTCAGGTACAACTAAAACTGGGTAAAACTGCAATCCAGGTTGTAGCCTGCTATATATCCCCCATCATGTCTCAAGACTCCCACTCCACATTCCTAAACACACTGGAAAATATTAGGGTACAACCCAAAACCCTTATACTGGGAGACTTTAACTACCCCTTCATTACCTGGGAAAATGACTCATGTACCAACACACTTGCTCAACGTTTTCTGGAATTCATTAATTCCAACATCCTGGACCAACTCATTCTTACCCCTACCAGGGATAGAAACATCCTTGACCTGGTCATTACTAACATGGGCAATCGTTGCTCTACACCAGTAATCAACTCTTCCCTGGTCAGATCTGATCACAAGCTAATCACCATGGATATCCACATCCCACCCTCACCCCCCCCCCAAAGGAAACCACCATAAAAAACTTCTCCAAAGCCTATTTTGGGCTTCTAAAAACAGAGGTGGCTAACTTCATGACACACATGCAAATGGAAAATACGTGCATGACTGCTGAATCATACACCAATGCACTATATGAGCACATATACAAGTGCATGGAACGGGGCATACCAAACAGAACCAAGATGCTCTCCTCCAAAAAAAGGAAGCCAATCTGGTGGTCCCTCACCATAAACAATCTCTACAACAGAAGGAAAAAACTGTTGGAGAAAAGGGTGAATTCCCAAGAATGGAAAAACTCCATTGTTAGCCTCAGCAAAAAACTGAGATCCATCATCAAATCCTCTAAAGCTAGCTATGAAAACAAAATTGCTGCAGATTCTTAAGACAACCACAAGGCATTCTATAGTTATGTCAAGAATCTACATGGCAATACTCAGATCTGCTCTGAGTTACAGCACAATGGCAATACATATACAGAACCAACTGATAGTGCCAACATATTGGCCGACAGGTTCAGTGCAAACTTTACCCCCCTTTCATCCCCTAAAGGGCTTATCACAATACCTGAGGAATGCCAAGTCCCTATTATCACAACTACACAGGTAAAAGTGCACTGTCCAAAGCCAAGAATACAGCTTCCATGGGACCTGATAATATCCCTGTCTGTATTCTACATGAATTACAAAGTGAACTGGCACCATATCTGTGTACACTGTTCAATCACAGCCTCATTTCAGGCTTTGCTCTTACCAAATGGCGCGCTGCTACAGTCATCCCACTCCACAAAGGGGGAGTGACTACAGACCCTGGGAACTACTGCCCCATTAGTTTGATGCGTCTGATATATAAGTGCATCATCATGGACCTTATAAATAAGGACATAGGGAATCTCCAAACTCTGGGCCCCACGCAGTTTGGGATTGTGAAAGGTAGATCATGCCTGCTCAACCTGATAGACTTCTTCAAGTCTGTATCCAGAGCTGTGGAGGAGGGCAAGGTAATTCACACAGCCTACTTAGATCTTGCCAAGGCCTTCAACACCATCCCTCACTCAGGAATCATGGACTCACTAAACTAGGCATAAACCCCTATGTCATAAGATGGGTTGCCAACTGGCTCACTGATAGAACCCACACTGTGAAAGTAGTGGACTCCAAATCTGACTACTGACCAGTTACAAGTGGTGTCCCACAGGGATCAGTCCTAGGTCCTCTCCTGTTTGGCATCTACTTATCTGAAGTTCAAGCCAACACAAATGGACTCTGACTGACCAAGTTTGCAAATGATTGCAAACTGGAAGTCATTATTGATTCTCCAACTGATGTAGACATTCTACAAAAAGGCCTCACTGACACCAATGACTGGTGCCAGAACCATGGCCTTAAGCTCAATGCCAAAAAGTGCTTTGTTATTCCCTTTGGGAAAAATTTGGTGCCCATGAACTACCACATAGATGGTAGTTCACTAAACACCGAAGGTGTGATGAGAGACCTGGGGACACAGGTTGACAGCAACCTCTCCTTTGATAACCACATTGCCACTGTAGTCAGAAAGTCCTTCTGTGTGCCACAACTCATTGCAAATGGTTTCTCATCCAGGAAGAAAGAGGTCATAATCCCTCGCTACTTGTCCCTCATTAGACCTATTATAGAATATAATGCCCCATTTGGTATGTACCTCACTAGACACTTACACCAACTGGAAAGGCCGTAAAAATACCTCACTAAGAGGATCTTAGGCCTTAGACACATGACCTATATGGACAGACTCAAAACACTCCAGCTATACTCTGTCTCTTATCGCCTATTAGAGGCGATCTCTGCTTGACCTACAAAGCCATGTCTGACCCAGATCTGCTAGATATGCTACACCTAAAGAAATCCCAATCCCTCCATGCCACATGCTCCAGGGACCTAAACCTCATTACCACAATAAACAGAACATGCTGGAGGGACAGGTTCCTAACCCAGAGATTTTTCCATACTCTGGAACAAACTTACCATTCACATCAAGCAGAGCACTTCACTGGCCCACTTTAAGAGAAATCTTGATGAGTGGATGGTCAATAGGAAGTTTACCCTGGGGATCACTTCAGTGGCCTTGTTTGATAGAGGCACTGGGAACTAACTTTGGGCAGCATGATGCCAGGCAATCTTCTTGAGCTAGGCTTATATAGGCTCCAGGGCCATTAGCCTAGTACACACCTGTGAACCTATAAAAAGTACTCAAATGAAAAAAGTTACAATTTTTCTAGTAGGATAACATACTACAGAATAAATTTATTTATTAATAGTAGCAAAGGTAGGAGCTAATCCTGTAGATTTACAATTGCATTAATAATTTACCTCAATTATATATGCAAAGCATATTTATGGTAGATTAGTTTATAAAGCACAGTCTCATTCGTATACAGTTGCATAGCAGTATCATAGTATAATAAAGATAATAGTTATAATGCAGTACAGAGCAAAAAAGGAGTAGCAGAGAGGCATTCACAGGTAATAGCCAGACAGAGTGTGTAGAGAGCAGGTAAGGAGAGAAGAGTCTAGGTCTGGAGGAGTTAGAGCAAGTGGAATTGAGAAAGAGAAAGAAGGGAAAGTAGAGTGGGGAATACTAGGAAAAGAACAGACATCAAGATAGTAGAGCTGGAGAAGAGGAAAAAGAGGAGGAGAATAAAGAAGGCAGGAAGCACTTGAATGAAAGGAAATAGAATGGAAAAAGGTCTGTCATAAGTTAAAAGTAATAGGTTTATAAAATATATGAGGGAAGAGAGAAGAGGAAGTAAAAGCTGTCTAGAAAGCTTAGAGTGGATCAAGAGCAGAGCCATTTATCCAGTAAAGGTTGTTTGAGTTTAGTTTTGAAAAGTCTGTTATTGTCATTTTGTCTGAGTACTTGGGGCAAGGAGTTCCACAATCTAGATACATAGAAAGAATAGATAGAGTAATCAGCTGAATTATTAGATGGGATTGTAAGGAGTAGTTTGATTGTGGAATGGAGCTGTCTGGGGAGTAATGTTGAAAAATGTTGGTTAGGATTGGGCTAAGGTTTGCAGATTAGTTGGTGTGTAGCTGGTACCTGTAAAAAGAATATGTAGTGAGGTAGATTTTGTCCAGTAATAGCCTAAACAAAAACTCATGAACAAGGAAAGAAATTCATATTAATGTTTTCTTTCAAGAAAAAATAAGTTGTATCTATAGCTTAACATTCAAAGTTAACAAAATAGTAGTTCCCTACTAAACCAAGAAGACAAATACATGTAAGAGTATACAAATGCAATCTGGAAATAGAGACTGCCTGCTTTCTACCCCAATGAAAAGACAATTACCTTATGTGTACCCCTCTGATGTAAGATTAGGATAAAAATACAAATGGTCAGAGGCATATATTATCTAGCTGAGGGTCTGGGAGAAGCAACCAGAGAACCTGGATAAAACCCACATTGAGACAGAGAGTACATGTAGACTCCACACTGAAGAAGTCACAGCCAAAAACAACTAGAAGACTATGCACTGTTAGATGACAGCATTACTCACTTCACCACTAACTCACTTCACCACTCTGAAGACTGGCACAGATAATCCCTGATTGGGTATAATGCTGAGGTATGTGATGAAAAGTGAAAAATATGGCCAGCTTCCTGCATTTGGATACTCTACAAACCCTCCCCATCTACACATGAGCAGACAGTTTCATAACAGACAAGCTCCATGCTCAAATTTTACAGACATGTTATTGACTTTGCAGTCTTCAGGTGTCTGACTGTGTTAAGAAGTAACAACAGTAAAGTATTCCAGTTGGCTGCACACAAATTCACACTACTTCTGCAAAGACAGAATAGAGACTGCTTAACATGACTGAATGTCAACACTGTTATTCATCTTCAACCACAGACAGCCCATATATTCAGCAATTACAGTCGAATGTATTGACTATGGACATCTCAGAGATCAAATTTAATAAAATAAAAATAATAATCACCACAGTAATTTACTTTTGTCCCTCAAAGAAAAAGATGCACAGACACACACACACACACACACACACACACACACACACACACACACACACACACACGTGCACACATATGTGCACACATAAACATATATGTGGCCATTAATTATAGCCACTTATCTGCCTGTGACTGTACATGCTAAAGACATAAATAATTGTTACACAGGAATGCAACTTCTCAGCTTAATGCTGTTGAACTATAGCATGCAGCCCACTGCAACTTTTCTTTACATACCTGTCAATCTCTTCACACAGTAATCAGTAAGAAGGCTAAAAAGTGATGTTGGACAGAAGATCAAAATCAGAGGCAGCACTTAGGCTTAGGGATTTTCAAATGCCTGTCATTATTTAGATGACTGCAATTTGTTTATTTATTTATATTTGTTAACCAGGTAGTGTACGACTGGGTTGAAAAAAAAAACATTTTCAGTGGAGACCTGGGAAGAAAAGCTTCACAACAAAAAGAACATTATTAAGGTACAAGCTGTAAACAGTTTAAGTAGTACATTGCTAACAATATGTGAATGAGCTTAAAAATATTATAGCAATATATAACAACAGAAATACAATATAAACATGCATGTTTCAGGTATACAGGAATACTTTTTTTTTTTTTTACAATATATATGAGATACATAAGTCATGTAGCTTTACAAGGTGAGTCACTTCTGAAAGACTAAAATTGGTCATGTAGTTTTACAAGTTAGATCATCTGAAGGAACAAAGATTAATAAAGAAAAGACAAATAGTGGGATATCCCTATTTGGAATGAGCACTATTTGGGCTATCATGTGTGAGATGACTGGGAAAAAACAGGAAGAATATTAGTTGGGAGAAATACAGGGGCATAGCCAATTATCATCTAAATAGTCGTTTAGGGTAGTTTTAAATGTGGACAGGTCAGGGTTTTTAGTTATCTGTTGAGAGAGGGTGTTCCATTCTTTGGCTATTTTATGGGAGTAGAGAGAGTCTCCATTATAGTTGTAAGACTAGGTTACTCTTAGCATTAGTTTGTTGTATGACCTGAGGAATCTACAGTTTGTGTTTGGCTGGACTAAGTTTGATAGAACTGCACAGTCAGTAGGCTTGAATATGATTTTATGGGCAAGTGAAAGTTGTTCTAGTAATAATAGGTTGGTAATTTCTAGTCAGTTGAGCTGTCAGGGAGCAGTGGTGTGTTCTGTGGGGTTGGCTGTTGACAAACTTAGCTATTCTGTTATAGCAGGAGTCTAGTTTATTTAGGTCAGTTTTTGATAGGTTAGTAAAGACCTCAGAGCAGTATAGGAGGGTGAATAGCAAGTGGGATCTTGCAGTGGCCAGTCTAGCTTGCTGTGTAAGGTAAGGTTTAACCCTGTATAAAGCACCTAGTTTAGAGAGGATTTCTTTGATGGTCAAATGTGTTTATCAAATTTTAGTGAGTCATCTATGGTTATCCCCAGCAGCTTGGTCTGATTGGTGGGTTCGATTTTTGTACTGTTGTTAGATAGTATGGAGAGGGATTGGGTACTTGGGTTGGAAGATTTATTAGAAAAAGTTATGAGCTTGGTCTTATTTGGATTTAGGATGAGTGGGTGGCTGGTGAGGTACTTTTCAATGTCTTGGAATGTTGGACGTCTTGTGGGGAGTGGGGTGAGCAGATAAGGGAGGAGTCATCTGCATATTTGATGACAGTGGCATGTTGGGTGGCAGTATATAGGTTGTTGGGTAATATTATGAAGAGGAGGGGCCTTGTGGTACCCCCGTGCTGACTGGTAATAGTGGGGAGAGGCAATTTGCCCATTTAGTGACCAGTTATCAGTCAGATAGATAACTGTGATACCATGTTAGTGGTGTGGTATTGAGATTGTAAGTGGCAAGTTTGTTGAGCAGCAGCTAATGGGACACTGTGTTAAAAGCTTTTGACATATCTAAGAAAATGTCTGAGACTAGTTGTCCTTCATTTTTGAGATGGCGAATGGTCTCTATAAAGGTTATGAGGGCTGACTTAGTACTCTGTTTAGGCCTGAAGCCATGCTGTGTGCTGGAGAGTAGGTTGTTGGTAGTGAGGTGATTCATGAGTTGCTGTTGGATACATTTCTCTTGAATTTTGGCAAGGGAGATAGAATGGCAATTGGATGGTAGTTAGTTATGTCTCTAGATGGGCTGCCATTATGAAGTGGTATGATATGCGAGATTTTACATAATCTGGGAACGTACTGTTTGGAGATAGAGTGGTTTATTAGTAATGATATGGCATAGTTGATGGATGGGGCAGCTAGTTTTAGGTATTCATTTGGAAGTTGGTTGGCAGCTAAGCAGCAGGGTTTTAATTTACATAGGCATTTTTTTTATGTAGGAGGTTGGAATGGGAATAAAGGAGAAGGAGTTTGCGTCATTAGAGGTAGGGGAGGGGACAGTGAGTGGTGGGATTGTTTTGTTGTCTAGGAGAGAAGCGATAGACTTGATGAAGTGGGAATTGAATTGTGAGGCTAAGGGCACAGAGGAGTTAGTAAGGAGGGCAGGGGTAGGGATTTTATTGGGGATAAGGAGGTGGTTGATATTCTTCCAGAATCTATGTGGATTGTGCTGGTATTTTTGTTGGCAGGTAAGGAAATAGGTTCTTATATCGTTGATGATGTTTTTCTTAGCATGGTTTCTAAGTTGTTTGTAAAGGGTGAGATCATTGTTATTTTTGGTCATATTATATAGTGATCAGGCCTTATCTCTTTGTTTCATTAGTTGTTTTGTTTCTTTAGAAAGTCATGGTAGCTGTTTGGTTTTTTTGGCAAATTTGTCTGAGGGTAGCAAGATTATTTAATATTTCAAGGAATTTGTTACTGAAGTATTCTACAGCTAGGTCAAGTTGCAGGTTTTAATGGGGACCAATCACAGCTTTGTAGTAGCAAATTGAAGGTGTCAGAGGAGAAATATTTTTGCTATGGGTGTATTTGTACGAGATGCTGGTTTGGATATATGTTTTCTTCCTAACTAGAAATGTAGGGGTATGGTCACTTAGCGTGACTGGTAGACGGCCTGCCTGGTACCCATGGTTTGGTTTGTTGGTTAAAATCCAGTCTAAAAGTGATTTTTTTATTGGAGTGCTTGTCAATATGGATGGGGTAGTTAATAATTTGGGTGAAGTTGTATAAGTTTATAAATGATGTAGGGGAGTCAGAGGAGAAGGAGAACCAGTCTGGGTTGAAATCACCTAGAATGATGGTTTCTTGGGATAGAGAAAAAGATGACCAGGGTAGGAGGTATTCTATGTTGTATAGGTTGTTTGCCTGGTGGTAGGTAGATGGCTATGATGTTAATAGCTTTTTGAGGATTAATTTGGAGGCAAATGATAAGGAGTTCAGCATGAGAGATGTCTGGTGGGGAACAGCTTAGTTTTTTCTAGATTAAGTGATTCTTTAAACATAATTGCTACTCCCCACCATGTTTGTTTACCCTGTCCTGTCTTATAATATTGTAACCATTTGTAGCAATTTCAGAGTCTTTGATGTGGGACGTTAACCAGGTTTCAGTTATGACCTCAATATTTGGGGAGTAGGAGGCAAGAGTGGCATGGAATTCAGGTAAGTTGTTTGCAAGACTTCTGAGATTAAAGCATGTAATGAGAAAGTCAGAGTTACTGTTAATAGTTAAAGATGTATAGGTAGTGGTGTTTGTGAGATTATAGGTGGATGTGGAGGAACAGGAGCTTAGGGGTAATGGGTAGGTTAGATGGGAGTTATAGATGGGCCCAGGATTGGTTGGATATCTGATTGGAGTTTTATCTTTGTTAGAGAGTACAAAATTAGATACTTCAGTTTGGTTATAAGTTGGTTGTACCTGTAGGACAACTGAGTGTTGGTGTGTTGTATATTTCTTGAAAGGGAGGACATTAGTATTAAATCTAGGGCAAGTCTTGGTGATGATATAATGATAAGGTTTGCATGGGAGGTGTGGTGAGGTGTATGTGAGTGTTGCGGATGGGTGCTTGGAGAGTTTGAAGTTATGGGGGTTGGTAGCATAGTAAGCAAGGAAGAGGATGCCTGATAATAGAGTTCTGTAGAGCAAGTAGTTTTGGCCTTTCATTCTGACTGAAGAGTGGGTGTGGAATCAGGAAGTGAGGTATAGGA
Organism: Protopterus annectens; assembly: GCF_019279795.1. NCBI lineage: Eukaryota > Metazoa > Chordata > Ceratodontiformes > Protopteridae > Protopterus > Protopterus annectens. Next base: position 1,725,201,334 of record NC_056743.1, on the reverse strand, counting down.
AAGTAGAGTGTAGTATGATATCATGAGAGGTTGAGTCTAGGTGGGGTTACTGGGGAGAGAGTTGTGTGTAAGAGTTAAAGTTAGATGGGTGAGGTTTGCCGAGTTGAGAGGGATGTGTAATGGAGAATTGAACAGGGGGTGTTGTTAGCTTAGGTATAAAGGAAATGAGATAGGGTGAGTGGGAATGGGGGTAGTATAGGGGAGCAGAGCGAGCCCGAGTGAAACAAGGGGGGAGTGGAGTGGGCTGGCCTCGGGCAGGAGTCAATCAGACAAAAACAATTACTCAATCCACAGATTGGTTGTAGGTATGTCTGTTTGGTAAAAAGATACCTTGCCTTTCTGTGTTTGTTTTCTTTTGAATATATGCAGGACCTTACAGAACAAAAGTAATATCTGTATTGCCTACAGTGTGCTGTTTAGCCAATTCAGAAACCTTGTGCTGTATATTTGTACTTATGTTAACTTTAGGGTGTTTAGCTTAGCTGGGAGTCAGGAACAGCTGATAAAAGGGTATGCGACTGTATATTAAGGAGTGTTGTAATTAAAGAATACAAGAAATACTAGCTTATAGGTTCATAGGTTCATACTAGGCTATCTGCCCTAGGGCATTTATAAGCCTAGCCAGAATGTGTTTGGCTTTCGCCACCCATTTTAAATTTATTTTGCTATGCCCTTTTTCGAGGTTAGTATACTGTGCCTCTGTATAACAGTGACACAGAAGTGATACCCGGGGTAAACCTACGATCTCCCATCCACTCATCAAGATTCCTCTTGAAGAGAGTCAATGAGGGACTCTGCCTAACCTGGACTGGGATTTTATTCCAGAGTGAAGGGAGCCTCTGGGTTATGAATCTGTCCCTCCAGCATGTCCTATTTATTTCAGTGCTGAGGTTCAAGTCTCTCGGCGTGGCTCGATGGGATTTGGATTTTCTGAGGTGCAGCATGTCCATTAATTCGGGTTGGACATGGCTTTATACGTCAGGCACAGATCGCCTCTGAACAGGCGGTATGCCACTGAGTAGAGCTGGAGTTTCTTTAACCGGGCAGCATATGGCATCTGTTTGAGCCCTTTGATCCTCTTGGTGAGGTACTTTTGGGGTCTTTCCAGTTGCTGCAGGTGTCTGGTAAGGTACATCCCAAAAGGGGCATTGTACTCAATTATGGGCCTGATGAGGGATGAGTAAAGAGGCACGATGGCGTCCCTGATCTAGATGTGAATCCCTTCATGATTAGGTGGGCTATATAAAATGTTTTTCTAACCACTTTGGCCACGTGGTTGTCAAATGAGAGATTGCTATCAACTTGGGTCCCCAGGTCCCTAATTACTTCTTCTGTACTTAATGGATTACCACCTATGTGGTAATTTGTGGGCACTTTGTTTTTGCCAAAGGGGATGACTATACACTTTTTGGCATTTAGCTTGAGGTCATGGCTCTGGCACCAGTTGTCTGTTTCTATGAGGCCCTTTTGGAGGATGCTTGTGTTGACTGGAGAGTCGATTATGGTGCCCAGTTTGCAGTCATCTGCGAACTTGGTCAGCCACAGTCCTTCCGTGTTGGCCTGTACCTCCAAGAAATATATACCGAACAAGAGAGGACCCAGGACTGAGCCTTGTGGGACAACACTTGTAAATGGTTTGGAGTCTGACATGGCTCCAGCAATTCTAACCATGTGGGTTCTGTCCTTGAGCCAGTTTGCAATCCATCTAGTGACATAGGGGTTTATATTTAAGCTGGTGAGCTTATCTATAATTCCCGAGTGGGGTATTGTATCGAAGGCTTTTGCGAGGTCCAGGTAGGCTGTGTGGACCACCTTTCCCTCGTCAATGGCCTTGGTGACTGTTTCAAAGAAATCAACCAGGTTTAAGAGGCAGGATCTGCCCTTAACAAAGCCGAACTGGGTAGGATCCAGTGTTTGTAGGTCCCCAATATCTTTATTTATGAGGTCCATGATGATCCTTTCCATAGCTTTGTAGACCAAGCTAGTCAGGCTTATGGGCGATAGTTTCCAGGATCCGTTGAGGCACCACCTTTATGGAGAGGGACCACTGTTGCTGTACACCACTCTTTGGGCACATATCCTGTTGTAAGGCTGAGACTGAACAGTAGTTTTATGTTTGGGTTTAGCTCTTCTTGGAGTTCATGTAGGACGCAGCCCGGGACACCATCTGGTCCCATTGATGCTGTGTTTTTTGCTTTGGAGAGGGTGGCTCTTACCTGAGCATCTGAGATGTCAGGGGGGCAGCACTCTGCTGGGATAGATATTTGCCCTTTTGGTGGGGGTTTGCGCTGAACCTGTCAGCTAGGATGTTGGCAATGTCTGTGGGTTTGGTGTATTTTTTGTCATTTTGGACTAATTCTGAGCATATCTGGGAATTACCACTCAGGTTCCTAACATAACTAAAGAAAGCTTTGTGATTATCCTTAGTGTCCTATGCAATTTTTCTCTCGAAGCTGACCTTAGACAATTTTATGTGTGCCCATAGTTTTTGCTAATACTGATCAGAGATGCCTTCCCTTTTTGGGGTTTTGCTCTATCATTTAGTAGCTTCCTCCTTCTATTGTATAGTTTGTTTATGGCTTGGGTCCACCAGACAGGACGTCTGCCTTTGGAGGATTGGGTCTTGGTTTTATTTGGGATCGCATGATCCATGCATTCCTGAAGGTGTTCATAGAATGCGTTTATAAAGGATTCTGCGGTCAGGCCGTATTTTCCACAGGCCCGGGGGCTTTGAAGGATTTCACCTCAGTTTTGAGGAGTGTGAAATTTGCTTTAGAGAAGTTTTTCACTGTGGTTTTCTGGGCAGGGGGTGGGGTCGGGATGTGAATATCCAGTGAGATTAGTTTATGGTCTGATCTTACCAGTGAGGGATACACTTCTGGTCTGGAGCATAGAGTCCCCATGTTGGTGATGATCAGGTCCAGTATGTTTTCCCCTCTTGTGGGAGTGGTAACAAGTTGTTCCATAGCATTTGAGTTTATAAATTCTAGGAACCTTTGGGCTAGGGTGTTGGAGCTAGAGTAATGCTCCCAGTCTATGTTTGGGTAGTTGAAGTCGCCCAATATAATGGTGTTTGGAGAGACCTTAATATTTTCCAGTGTTCTCAGGAAGGCCGAGTGGGTTTCCTGGGTTTGGGAGGGTGGTCTGTAGCAGCTTATAAACTGGAAGGCAGTTTTACCCACTGTTAGTTGCACATCGATAGTCTCTGATGCTTCGTGCTTTGCCACCAACCTGGAGGTGTGGGTATCTTTGATGAATATCGATACTCCCCCTCCTTTTGTGGTTTGGTCCAAGTTTTGGGGCCGAAAAGCATGGTATGAGGTATAACCTGGTAGTGCTGGGGTGCTCTCGGGAGCCGTGAACCAGGTTTCTGTTACTGCACAGATATCGATGTTCTCCATGCTAAGGAGAGTTTCGAGTGCGTGCATCTTGAGGTTTAGACTTCTGGCGTTGAGTAGCATTACTCTTAGATTCTTATCCCTTGTGATACCTATGGAGATGGGTTTGTCTTTTGAGCCTTGCCTAAAAAAGGCACTATGGGGGTAGCAAGAGCCTTTGCCAATAACCCAAAGCCCAGGGGTGACAGGTGCAAGCCGTCCCTAGCGAAGCATCGTGGCTTGTCGAGCATATCATCCCAAGCTGACAGGCATTGGATCCCCTTTGAATGACACCAATACTTAAGCCAATTGTTGAAATTGTGGCATCATTCTTGGTGAGGGTAAGATGCTACTCAAGGTCAGCGTCATACCGGCCTGGGCTACATGCTCAGAGAGCTCCTTTATGTCTCTTTTCATGTAGTCCAGGGAGGTACGTCTCAGGTCATTCACACCAGCATGGACAATGACTGAGTCATATTTGTACTTGCCTTGGAGTGACCTGAGTGCTTGTGTTATGTGGCAGATCCTAGCGCCCGACAGGCTGCTCACCGTGACCCTCTCTTTGTTCAGCCTGGAGAGGGGCGTCAGTGTGCCTGACGATAGAGTCACCTATTACAAGTGTATCAGGTGTGTTGTTTAGTCTTAAGGGCTGTGACTGTTTGGCACACTGGCTTTGTGAGATATGTGTTGCATGTGTTTTGTTTTGGGGTAGCGGCTGCTTGGGTGTCTGCTTTGGAGGTCTCTGCTGCTTGGCAGATCTTTATTTAGAGCCTCCGAGTATGTTTTGTGTGATTATGTGTTTGGTTTGCTGTCGTGGTAGGTCTATGTGAGACTGGAATTGTAGTGAGTGTGGTTTCCTTCTCCTCCTGACTGGTTATGCCAGTACTGAGTTGAGAGAGCTTAGCCTCCAGTTTGGCTATATGGTTGCATCTCTCACATGTTTTGGAATTTGTTGGGAGGAGGAGAGGGTTGTCTGTGTACATGAGGCAGTTGTAACATTGCCTCAAGATTCCCAGATTCACCAGCTGGACCGGAGAGGAGATTGACAACTGACCTTTGGACATGCTAGAATAATATTGGGAATTCCTTAATAATTGAAACCAGGGCCAGTGGGGAGTGAGGGTGTAGTGCTTTTAATTTTTAGTGCTGACTTATATAATTGCTTTAGTGAGCAAGTGCCAGGTAACTTAAGTGCAATGTGTTACAGGTAACTTAAATGCAAAATGACAAACAGTAACTTTCTTTCAAGTGAAACAAGGAAATAAGTACAGTAAGCAATGCAGATATCACTAGTGATCCACAGAAGTGCTGAGAAGCCATATTAGGTGGAATTAGCGTTCCAGGAAATAACAAGCATATAAACAAAGCTAGATTCAGCAGGCCTGGATCTAGTCTATGCTACAGCAAACAAGGTGTACCAATTTCAGTAAGATACAGTTCAAATATTCAAGCACTATAAACCTTTAACCAGAAATTCCCAGCTCAGAAGGGCAGAGTCAGCCTCTTCTCCCACAAGAGTGCAGACCACAAACCTTCTTAATGTAAAATAACTGGCCTGAAGCCCAAGTGCTTAAACCAGAACTAATACACTTTAAGAATAACAGACACTGGGCTCTCAATCAGCAGTTCCCAACTTAGAAGGATGAAAGCTACCTGTCCTGCCACCACAGTGCATGCCACAAACCTTCCTAATGTAAAACAACTGGTCTGAAGCCCAAGTGCTTAATCCAAAAGACTTAGAATGATAGCTACACTTTAATCAAGTTACTACCAAGCAGTAATAAATACAATTGAATACTTTAGAGAATGCCTGGATTAGTGCTCAAGTTACACATACAAAGCTAGATCCAGCAGGCCTGAATCCAGTCTATGCCACAGCAAACAAGGCGCACCAACTTCAGTAAGAAGCAGTTCAGATATGCATGCACTATAAGCCTTCAACCAGAAATTCCCAGCTCAGAAGGGCAGAGTCCAGCCTCTCCTCCCACAAGAGTGCAGACCACAAACCCTCTTAATGTAAAATAACTGGCCTGAAAGCCCAAGTGCTTAAACCAGAATTAATACACTTTTAGAATAACAGACACTGAGCCCTCAATCAGCAGTTCCCAACCTAGAAGGATGTAAGCTACCTGTTCTGCCACTACAGTGCAGACCACAAACCCACTCAGTGCAAAACAACTGGTCCGAAGCCCAAGTGTTTAAACCAAAAGGCTTAGAATGAGTTACACCAAGCAGTAATAAATACAATTGAGTACTTTTAAGATGATGCAAAAGTAAAAAAGTAGGTAGAAACACAAGTACAGTAAAAGCAGATGAAATTTTTTTTTTTTCTGAACAAGTGCTGAGATCAAAGAAACAGATTTGAGTGCTGAAACTAGAAAACTGGCTAGTTATAAGAAAATAAAAACTAAGCTAGAAGGCTTCCCTCCAACACAGAAGGGCTTGGCGGCTCAGAAGCCTACAAATAGTCTATACCACTTAACAGGAAAGGTAGGAAACAAGCTTAAATTTTTTTTTTTTTCCTGTTTCCCAGATGCTCTCTTTGTACACAGTAGGAGTGCCTGAAATCAGAATATGATCTCACTGCACTCAGTTGAGTGAGCAAATGAGATGGGCCCAGAAGGAGTATCCAAACACAAATTTACAAGAGGGGCGGGCAGTTGCAAGGCCACCAAGATTAACACAAACACAAAAACAGGGATGGTGGGTGGAACTAACTGAAGAGCAGAGTGAATGAGAGCAGAGTGAAAACTTCCAGTTCAGTTAATATTCCTTCCACACAGTTGAAATCAATTTAAATACTGTATTTTTTTGAAAAAAAGAGAAGATAAAGGTACTTAAATTCTCTTATACGTCCAGTTGAATATAGCAAGTTCTTAGCCGGCCAAAGCTGAGGTTTTTAAGCAGAAAATATTTCACACTGTACCACTTAAATAGGCAAGGACAGGAAATCAAAGAATGTGACTACCCCCACACCTGTAATTACTAGCAAATAGGAAAATTCAGCAAACACTGAATAACTTCCAGTTCAGCTAATATTCCTTCCTCACAGTTAAAATCAATTTAAATACTGTATTATTTTGAAAAACAAAGAGCAGATAAAGGTACTTAAATTCTCTTATACGTCCAGTTGAATATAGCAAGTTCTTAGACGGCCAAAGCTGAGGCAGCATATGGCATCTGTTTGAGCCCTTTGATCCTCTTGGTGAGGTACTTTTGGGGTCTTTCCAGTTGCTGCAGGTGTCTGGTAAGGTACATCCCAAAAGGGGCATTGTACTCATTATGGGCCTGATGAGGGATGAGTAAAGAGGCACGATGACGTCCCCTGATCTAGATGTGAATCCCTTCATGATTAGGTGGGCTATATAAAATGTTTTTCTAACCACTTTGGCCACGTGGTTGTCAAATGAGAGATTGCTATCAACTTGGGTCCCCAGGTCCCTAATTACTTCTTCTGTACTTAATGGATTACCACCTATGTGGTAATTTGTGGGCACTTTGTTTTTGCCAAAGGGATGACTATACACTTTTGGCATTTAGCTTGAGGTCATGGCTCTGGCACCAGTTGTCTGTTTCTATGAGGCCCTTTTGGAGGATGCTTGTGTCGACTGGAGAGTCGCCAGTTTGCAGTCATCTGCTAACTTGGTCAGCCACAGTCCTTCCGTGTTGGCCTGTACCTCCAAGAAATATATACCCACAAGAGAGGACCCAGGACTGAGCCTTGTGGGACAACACTTGTAAATGGTTTGGAGTCTGACATGGCTCCAGCAATTCTAACCATGTGGGTTCTGTCCTTGAGCCAGTTTGCAATCCATCTAGTGACATAGGGTTTATATTTAAGCTGGTGAGCTTATCTATAATTCCAGTGGGGTATTGTATCGAGGCTTTGGAGGTCCAGGTAGGCTGTGTGGACCACCTTTCCCTCGTCAATGGCCTTGGTGACTGTTTCAAAGAAATCAACCAGGTTTAAGAGGCAGGATCTGCCCTTAACAAAGCCGAACTGGGTAGGATCCAGTGTTTGTAGGTCCCCAATATCTTTATTTATGAGGTCCATGATGATCCTTTCCATAGCTTTGCAGACCAAGCTAGTCAGGCTTATGGGGCGATAGTTTCCAGGATCCGTTGAGGCACCACCTTTATGGAGAGGGACCACTGTTGCTGTACACCACTCTTTGGGCACATATCCTGTTGTAAGGCTGAGACTGAACAGTAGTTTTATGTTTGGGTTTAGCTCTTCTTGGAGTTCATGTAGGACCAGGACACCATCTGGTCCCATTGATGCTGTGTTTTTGCTTTGGAGAGGGTGGCTCTTACCTGAGCATCTGAGATGTCAGGGGCAGCACTCTGCTGGGATAGATATTTGCCCTTTGGTGGGGGTTTCTGAACCTGTCAGCTAGGATGTTGGCAATGTCTGTGGGTTCGATGTATTTTTTGTCATTTTGGACTAATTCTGAGCATATCTGGGAATTACCACTCAGGTTCCTAACATAACTAAAGAAAGCTTTGTGATTATCCTTAGTGTCCTGTGCAATTTTTCTCTCGAAGCTGACCTTAGACAATTTTATGTGTGCCCATAGTTTTTTGCTAATACTGATCAGTGATGCCTTCCCTTTTTGGGATTTTGCTCTATCATTTAGTAGCTTCCTCCTTCTATTGTATAGTTTGTTTATGGCTTGGGTCCACCAGACAGGACGTCTGCCTTTGGAGGATTGGGTCTTGGTTTTATTTGGGATCGCATGATCCATGCATTCCTGAAGGTGTTCATAGAATGCGTTTATAAAGGATTCTGCGGTCAGGCCGTATTTTCCACAGGCCGGGGCTTTGAAGGATTTCACCTCAGTTTTGAGGAGTGTGAAATTTGCTTTAGAGAAGTTTTTCACTGTGGTTTTCTGGGCAGGGTGGGGTCGGATGTGAATATCCAGTGAGATTAGTTTATGGTCTGATCTTACCAGTGAGGGATACACTTCTGGTCTGGAGCATAGAGTCCCCATGTTGGTGATGATCAGGTCCAGTATGTTTTCCCTCTTGTGGGAGTGGTAACAAGTTGTTCCATAGCATTTGAGTTTATAAATTCTAGGAACCTTTGGGCTAGGGTGTTGGAGCTAGAGTAATGCTCCCAGTCTATGTTTGGGTAGTTGAAGTCGCCCAATATAATGGTGTTTGGAGAGACCTTAATATTTTCCAGTGTTCTCAGGAAGGCCGAGTGGGTTTCCTGGGTTTGGGAGGGTGGTCTGTAGCAGCTTATAAACTGGAAGGCAGTTTTACCCACTGTTAGTTGCACATCGATAGTCTCTGATGCTTCGTGCTTTGCCACCAACCTGGAGGTGTGGGTATCTTTGATGAATATCGATACTCCCCCTCCTTTTGTGGTTTGGTCCAAGTTTGGGGCAGCATGGTATGAGGTATAACCTGGTAGTGCTGGGGTGCTCTCGAGCCGTGAACCAGGTTTCTGTTACTGCACAGATATCGATGTTCTCCATGCTAAGGAGAGTTTCGCATCTTGAGGTTTAGACTTCTGGCGTTGAGTAGCATTACTCTTAGATTCTTATCCCTTGTGATACCTATGGAGATGGGTTTGTCTTTTGAGCCTTGCCTAAAAAAGGCACTATGGGGGTAGCAAGAGCCTTTGCCAATAACCCAAAGCCCAGGGGTGACAGGTGCAAGCCGTCCCTAGCGAAGCATCGTGGCTTGTCGAGCATATCATCCCAAGCTGACAGGCATTGGATCCCCTTTGAATGACACCAATACTTAAGCCAATTGTTGAAATTGTGGCATCATTCTTGGTGAGGGTAAGATGCTACTCAAGGTCAGCGTCATACCGGCCTGGGCTACATGCTCAGAGAGCTCCTTTATGTCTCTTTTCATGTAGTCCAGGGAGGTACGTCTCAGGTCATTCACACCAGCATGGACAATGACTGAGTCATATTTGTACTCGCCTTGGAGTGACCTGAGTGCTTGTGTTATGTGGCAGATCCTAGCGCCCGACAGGCTGCTCACCGTGACCCTCTCCTTGTTCAGCCTGGAGAGCGGGACGTCAGTGTGCCTGACGATAGAGTCACCTATTACAAGTGTATCAGGTGTGTTGTTTAGTCTTAAGGGCTGTGACTGTTTGGCACACTGGCTTTGTGAGATATGTGTTGCATGTGTTTTGTTTTGGGGTAGCGGCTGCTTGGGTGTCTGCTTTGGAGGTCTCTGCTGCTTCGCAGATCTTTATTTAGAGCCTCAGTATGTTTTTGTGTGATTATGTGTTTGGTTTGCTGTCGTGGTAGGTCTATGTGAGACTGGAATTGTAGTGAGTGTGGTTTCCTTCTCCTCCTGACTGGTTATGCCAGTACTGAGTTGAGAGAGCTTAGCCTCCAGTTTGGCTATATGGTTGCATCTCTCACATGTTTTGGAATTTGTTGGGAGGAGGAGAGGGTTGTCTGTGTACATGAGGCAGTTGTAACATTGCCTCAAGATTCCCAGATTCACCAGCTGGACCGGAGAGGAGATTGACAACTGACCTTTGGACATGCTAGAATAATATTGGGAATTCCTTAATAATTGAAAACCAGGGCCAGTGGGGAGTGAGGGTGTAGTGCTTTTAATTTTTAGTGCTGACTTATATAATTGCTTTAGTGAGCAAGTGCCAGGTAACTTAAGTGCAATGTGTTACAGGTAACTTAAATGCAAAACGACAAACAGTAACTTTCTTTCAAGTGAAACAAGGAAATAAGTACAGTAAGCAATGCAGATATCACTAGTGATCCACAGAAGTGCTGAGAAGCCGCATATTAGGTGGAATTAGCGTTCCAGGGAAATAACAAGCATATAAACAAAGCTAGATTCAGCAGGCCTGGATCTAGTCTATGCTACAGCAAACAAGGTGTACCAATTTCAGTAAGATACAGTTCAAATATTCAAGCACTATAAACCTTTAACCAGAAATTCCCAGCTCAGAAGGGCAGAGTCCAGCCTCTTCTCCCACAAGAGTGCAGACCACAAACCTTCTTAATGTAAAATAACTGGCCTGAAGCCCAAGTGCTTAAACCAGAACTAATACACTTTAAGAATAACAGACACTGGGCTCTCAATCAGCAGTTCCCAACTTAGAAGGATGAAAGCTACCTGTCCTGCCACCACAGTGCATGCCACAAACCTTCCTAATGTAAAACAACTGGTCTGAAGCCCAAGTGCTTAATCCAAAAGACTTAGAATGATAGCTACACTTTAATCAAGTTACTACCAAGCAGTAATAAATACAATTGAATACTTTAGAGAATGCCTGGATTAGTGCTCAAGTTACACATACAAAGCTAGATCCAGCAGGCCTGAATCCAGTCTATGCCACAGCAAACAAGGCGCACCAACTTCAGTAAGAAGCAGTTCAGATATGCATGCACTATAAGCCTTCAACCAGAAATTCCCAGCTCAGAAGGGCAGAGTCCAGCCTCTCCTCCCACAAGAGTGCAGACCACGAACCCTCTTAATGTAAAATAACTGGCCTGAAAGCCCAAGTGCTTAAACCAGAATTAATACACTTTTAGAATAACAGACACTGAGCCCTCAATCAGCAGTTCCCAACCTAGAAGGATGTAAGCTACCTGTTCTGCCACTACAGTGCAGACCACAAACCCACTCAGTGCAAAACAACTGGTCCAGCCCAAGTGTTTAAACCAAAAGGCTTAGAATGAGTTACACCAAGCAGTAATAAATACAATTGAGTAATTTTAAGATGATGCAAAAGTAAAAAGTAGGTAGAAACACAAGTACAGTAAAAGCAGATGAAATTTTTTTTTTTCTGAACAAGTGCTGAGATCAAAGAAACAGATTTGAGTGCTGAAACTAGAAAACTGGCTAGTTATAAGAAAATAAAAACTAAGCTAGAAGGCTTCCCTCCAACACAGAAGGGCTTGGCGGCTCAGAAGCCTACAAATAGTCTATACCACTTAACAGGAAAGGTAGGAAACAAGCTTAAATTTTTTTTTTTTTTCCTGTTTCCCAGATGCTCTCTTTGTACACAGTAGGAGTGCCTGAAATCAGAATATGATCTCACTGCACTCAGTTGAGTGAGCAAATGAGATGGGCCCAGAAGGAGTATCCAAACACAAATTTACAAGAGGGGCGGGCCGTTGCAAGGCCACTATGATTAACACCAAAACAAAAACAGGGATGGTGGGTGGCACTAACTGAAGAGCAGAGTGAATGAGAGCAGAGTGAAAACTTCCAGTTCAGTTAATATTCCTTCCACACAGTTGAAATCAATTTAAATACTGTATTTTTTTGAGAAAAAAAGAGCAGATAAAGGTACTTAAATTCTCTTATACGTCCAGTTGAATATAGCAGGTTCTTAGCCGGCCAAAGCTGAGGTTTTTAAGCAGAAAATATTTCACACTGTACCACTTAAATAGGCAAGGACAGGAAATCAAAGAATGTGACTACCCCCACACCTGTAATTACTAGCAAATAACAAAATTCAGCAAACACTGACTAACTTCCAGTTCAGCTAATATTCCTTCCACACAGTTAAAATCAATTTAAATACTGTATTTTTTTGGAAAACAAAGAGCAGATAAAGGTTCTTAAATTCTCTTATAAGTCCAGTTTAATATAGCAAGTTCTTAGCCTGCCAAAGCTGAGGTTTTTATGAATGGGGGGGGGCAGCTGCTGTCCCTGGCCTACAGTTAACAAAGTGCACTATGCACTTGATACAGAGATAAGCCCAAAATATTGTGGAATTCAGATGCACCTACAATGCTTTCTTAGTCCTTTTTCTTTCAGGATGATTGTTTCCTTTTGTTGTTTAGTGGCCAGGTTCATAAAGTTGCTAGTGCAGTTAAAAACTGCCGTGGACCAGTAGAAGGGGAACGGCTGAGCAACCCATTTGCAGGGGCTGTGGAAATCTAAAAACAAGAATGGAGAGCAAGAAACAGCTGCAGTTAGTAGGGGCACTGAAGAAGATGGAGAGAAGTACAGGAGAGACAGAATACCATACCTGAGAAATGCAAGCATGAAACATGAGACAAAAACATTATGATCATGACAGAGTGTAATTCTAACATTTAGTAGAAGTATAGAGCATACCAATGAATAAATGCAGCACAAATAGACCAGACCAATACTAATATGTAATAAACTGCCCACATATGCTATACTAACATTAGTATGTGCACATGGTATATAGAATATAGCGTGTAGGTCTAAGAAAACAAAACAGTGTAAGAAACTTGTGTGTGTGGAAGATTTTCAGTCCATATATTTCTAGTTAATCACTATATATTAATCAGATCAGACAATAGTAGTAGAAGTAGTGAACGTAAACTTGTCAAGTCAAAAAGTAATAATAGAAAATATATAATTCTACAACATTACTAAGTATTTGAAAGTAATCCAAGCAAGGCAGGCAGTCTGTTTCCAGTCGAAAATCCTTTATTAAGTACACAGACAAGCGATCCAAGTAAAACAAAAATAGAATAATAATATATATATACACACTTTTTATCAGGCATGGGAGTGGTTTATTGTGCTGTAAAACAAAGTGTTATTGGTACACATGTTAAATTCACATCCCTTCCCCCATCAATGTGACATTCAGCTGTCATAATAATATATAGCCCTAATGTACTTTAATGGTACATCTTATTTAACCAAATTACTAAGTAGATTATTAAGTCTGTGATTTTATACAAGGCAATATACTACATAGCTGGAAATATATCAACCTTAGTTCATTTTGCGATCAAAAATTATATATAAATAGATACATACACATTTTGCATGTAAAAATCAGTTTCTATTTTCATAACCTATTGTTAACAAAGATCGCTTTCGTCCTTCTAGACTTCTTCAGGTCTGTGTACAAGAGCCCTAAAAACTTATATAATTAGTTAGTATTGTTATTACCATCATTTTGAATAAAGTAGAAAAAAAGAGAACCAGAAAAAAATAAAAATAAAAAAAATATATATGTATGATGATGGAAACAAAATATACACTTAAATTTCAAATGATTTAAAATGGTATTTAAAACCAATTTGTAGAAAAAAATAAACTAAAATACAATTAGTCATGTAAACAATGTGGCAATTTTCTAAGTTCCAGTGCACTTTTAATTGAACAGTAGTAGTTTAGTCCAGGCTTTCTAAAAGAGTTCAGCTTTAATTGCCACATGAGTTCATGTTTCTCCAGAATATTCGGGATGTCTCCCTCAAGATCACCCATGTCTATGCGATCCAGGATCTGGAACTTAAAACCTGTGTGTCTTTTATGAAGAGAAAGGTGTTTGGCTAGTGCATTATTTTTACATCCAGAGCGGATTTCTGACAGATGACATGAAATCCTTCGCTTGAGTTTATTTACAGTCTTGCCCACATAGAATGCATCACATTCATTGCACTGTGCCCTGTAAATTACTTTTTTAGTGTTACAGTCACCCCCTGCACTGGTTTTAATGATCTTCTTTAAATAAGGGCAATAAAAACTATCACCCTGCTGTATAAATATACAAAATGTACAATTAGTTTCACATCTTTTAGTGCTTTTCTCATGTGGTCTAGGTTTAAATTCAACAAAACTTCTAATATTCCTGGCCTTCCTATAAACAAATGGTGGGGCTTCACCTAAGATGTTAATCAGAAAAGGGTTTCCTGTGACAATGTCCCAGTTTTCTTCAATAATATTTTTGATACTGTGATAATCCAAAGTGTATGTCAGGATGCAGCTATTTTTGCATTTGTTATTCTCTGTGGGATTACTTAACATTTTTCTACTGGGGAGGTTGAGTGAAGGTGCTTCAGTCCTTTTCAGTTCTATAATGGGTTCCAGAATGTTTTTTAACATCTGACTTTCATAGCCTCTCACTAGAAAATCATTCTCTAAGTTGTTCAAGTTTCTCAAAAATGGTTCCATCTCTGTGGTAATTTGAGATAATCTATAGCCTTGGGATTTCACTACATTATACTTGGTTTTTGTAGGATGTAGACCTTTACTGTGGAGTAATAAGTTAACCCTCATTGGTTTTCTGAATAGATCAGTGGTGATTCTGTTATTGTTGGTGTCCTTGGAAATCTGTATATCTAAGAAAGTGGTTGAAGTACAGCTATGGGAAGAGGTAAACTTCAGGAAGGGGGTTGTTTGACTGAGGTAAGTGATAAAATCTCCAAGCTGCAAGGTGTCACCTTCCTACACAATAAAGACATTGTCAATAAAACGTAAATAGCATGTGATATGCTGCATGTAGTCTGTGTTGTTTAACACAAAGTCCTCCTCCCATTTGCCCAGGGCTATGTTAGCTATGCTGGGAGCCATGGCAGCCCCCATTGCTATACCAGTTTTTTGTTTGTAGTGTTTGCCATTGAAAGTAAAGAAATTGAAGTCCAGTACAAGATTAATGAGCTTGCTTAACTTTTGCAGTTGTGCCTGTGTACCCTGATTATGTTTCTTAAAAGACTCCATAGCTGCTGTTATACAGTAATTGTGAGGGAGCACAAGGATTCCACATCAGTAGTTACCAAAATACTGTCAGCTTCCACTGTACACTACACTTCAGTGGGTTGTTTTGAGACTTCGGGGATACCACGGAGATTACTTGTTTTTTGTAGGTCTAAGAAAACAGTACATGAGTCACCAGCCACATATTTGATAAGCAGAAGGGGAAAGGGAACACTCCCAATAGTTCACTAGACAGTGTACTATGCATTAATACAGTTTTAAATGCCTTGCAAGCCTAGAAATCTTAGCCCTCCAAACATAGGCTTAAAAACACATTGCATGAATCATAAATATCAAACTATTTGCAATGAAACAGACTTAAGGTGGCTTTTCATAAGATCACAGCAATAAATAATCAAAATACAGACTGTTTCTTGCAAGACTCCACTAAAGTCACATCTATGTTACAGAAACAGCTACAAAATACATGTTAGAGCAACAACAACATAGTACAGCATCTGCAATCCTAACAGTCAGAAGTATAAAGCACACCAATGAATAAATGCAACACAAATAGACCAGAGTAATACTAATATGCGATAAACTGCCCACATATGCTATACTAAACATTAGTATGTGCACATGGTATATAGAATATAGCATGCAGGTCTAAGAAAACAGTACAGGAGTCACCAGCCACATATTAGTTAAACAGAAGGAGAAGGGAAACAATAGTTCACTAAACAGTATACTATGCGTTAATACAGTTTTAAATGCCTCGCAAGCCTGGAAGTCTTAGACCTCCAAACATAGGCTTAAAAACACATTGCTTGAATCATAAATAGCAAACTATTTTCAACAAAACAGACAAAGTGGCTTTTCATAAGATCACAGGAATAAATAGGCAAATATAGATAGTTTCATGCAAGACTCCACTAAAGTTGCATTTATTTTACAGAAAACACTACAAAATGCATGTTGGAGCAACAGAGACAGTATACCATAGACAGATTGCTTAGGGCCACACAGCTAGATATTATGTGGGAATGCTAAGCAAAAAACTATCAGGATCTGAAAACAAAACATCATAGTGCAAAATATTAAATGCGTCTCAAACTGCACTTTCTGTTATAGGAGAAACAACAGAGACAGGATACTAGAAAGACTTGAAATATTATAATAACTTTGCAACTGTTGTTTCAGAAAGCATAAGCACTTACTTCAAGGTATACTGAAGGCCCAAGTTGGCTTTCTGATTTTAAATTAAAATACATTTTTTGATTGTGGTGTCTGCAGTCCAGGAAGCAGTACAAAGATCAGCCCTCATGCCATCCCAATATCATTTTACACCACTCTGTCAAAAATGGGTTTTACTGTTAATAGGGTCAGACACTGACAGAAGTAGAGGACTTTCCTGATATTATAAAAGTAGAGGTTTCACAGCAGTAACCTGAATAACTTTCTCCTTTCCCTTTTAACATACTTTTGTTAGCCCTTCTACATTCTGAAAATAAAAAATAAAATAGTAATTAGGGGACAAATAAGTGTGACAAAGTGCAATGACTCATCAGTAATCATGAGGATGGCCTTCTGCAGATATTATATTCTTGATCAATGGATCCCTTTCTGGACCAACAAGACTGAATGCTGATTTCAGACAAGACCAAAACACAGCCGATTGCATATCCCTCTCAGGAAGCTACAAGGTCACCAGAATTTCCTAAAAGATGCCAAAAAGTAAGATAACTAGACATTATTGGAGTCCAGACATGAGTCAGTAGTGAAGCAGAGGAATATCCATTTAAACATTCCACTGCACACCTGTTACACAGTCCTGGTGTTTCTGGGTCCTCTATGGATGGATTATTGTTCAAACATTCCACTGCATATCTGTTACACAGTCCTGGTGTCTCTCGGTCCTCTTTAGATGGGTTAGTGTTCAAACATTCCACTGCACATCTATTGCACAGTCCTGGTGTCTCTGGGTCCTCTACGGATGGGTTAGTGTTCAAACATTACACTGCACATCTGTTACATATTCCTGGTGTCTCTGGGCCCTCTACAGATGGAAAAGTGTTCATTCTGCTGCACATCTGTTATACATTCCAGGTGTTTCTCAGTCCTCTATGGATGGGTTAGTGTTCAAACATTCCACTGCACATCTGTTACACAGTCCGGATGTCTCTGGGTCCTCTACAGATGGGTTAGTGTTCAACCATTCCACTGCACATCTGTTACACAATCCTGGTGTTTCCGGGTCCTCTATGAATGGATTAGTTTTCAACCATTCCACTGCATATCTGTTACACAGTCCTGGTGTCTCTGGGTCCCCTACAGATGGGTTAGTGTTCAACCATTCCACTGCACATCTGTTACACAGTCCTGGTGTCTCGGGGTCCCCCTACAGATGGGTTAGTGTTCAACCATTCCACTGCACATCTGTTACACAGTCCTGTTGTCTCTGGGTCTTTTTCAGATGCGTTAGTTTTCAAACATTCCACTGCACATCTGTTACACATTCCTGGTATCTCTGGATCCTCTACACATGGGTTAGTTTTCAACCATTCCTTTGCACATCTGTTACACAGTTCTGGTGTCTCTGGGTCCTCTATGGATGGGTAAGTGTTCAAACATTCCACTGCACATCTGTTACACAGTCCTCCTGTCTCTGAGTCCTCTTCATATGGGTTAGTGTTCAAAAGCTCCACTGCACATCTATTACACAGTCCTGGAATCTCTGGATCCTCTACAGATGGCTTAGTGTTCAAACATTCCACAGCACATCTGTTATACATTCCTGGTGTCTCTGGGTTTGCAACAGATGAAATAGTGTTCAAACATTCCACTGCGCATCTGTTCTACAGTCCAGGTGTTTCTGGATACTCTTTAGATGGGTTAGTGTTCAAACATTCCACTGCACATCTGTTACACAGTCCTGGTATCTCTGGATCCTCTACAGATGGGTTAGTTTTCAACCATTCCTTTGCACATCTGTTACACAGTCCTGATGTCTCTTTGTTCTCTATGGATGTATTAATGTTCAAACATTCCACTGCATATCTGTTACACAATCCTGGTGTCTCTGGGTCCTCTACAAATGGATTAGTGTTCAAACATTCCACTGCACACCTGTTACACAGTCCTGGTGTCTCTGGGTCCACTTCAGATGAGTTAGTGTTGAAACATTCAACTGCACATCTGTTACACAGTACTGGTGTCTCTGGGTCCTCTATGGATGGGTTAGTGTTCAAATATTCCACTGCACATCTATTACACAGTCCTGGTGTCTCTGGGTCCTCTATGGATGGGTTAGTGTTCAAACATTCCACTCCATATCTATTGTGCAGTCCTGGTATCTTTGGGTCCCATGTGGATGCATCACTAGGCATGACTAAGGAGCATACCTGGAACCCTCACAGAAGAGCACACCAGAAGATGTGCTGCAGACCTTAGAGAATAAGGAAACAGCTTCAGCTGCATTATTCAGTAATTAAGATAGTGCAACTAGGTGAAAGATGATATGGAAAGATAAGATTCATAAACCAAAGAATGTCAAAAAAAAGGCAGAGGACAAACTAAATTCACTCTGTAAACTTTTACTAAAAAATACATGATAAACATGAAGCGCTTTTTGTCTTGTTAAATACAAAGACTTCTTCAGATCTAGGGAACTGGGGTAGAATCAGTTATTGCAAAGTCATCCCCAGAGAAACAGTCATCCCACAGCATAAACCACTAGTTACCACAGCAAACAGTTGGTACAGAAGGTTCTGAAGTCAACAGATAGTAAGCTAAGTCCTAGAAATTAAGCACAGAGAAAGAACAAGAATTTAAAGAAATACTTGGGGCTGTAGCACCTCAGGAAGAAGAATGGCAGCACCTCAAAACAGAATGCGAGAGGACTATAGAGCAGATACGTGGCCAAGCCAAGTATGGAAATAAGGTACATAAGGAAAGCTGGAGGTGGAATGCAGAACTCCAAGAAGTCAGCAAGGAAAGGAGTGTAGGAAAAAGTGGGAGAGGGAAAAGATAGACCAGGCAAAGAAGGAATACAGGTTGGCTAACAAAAAAGCTAAGAGAGGAGCTGCAATAACAAAGAACAAGGCATTAGAAACACTCTAACAGCTTCTAGAAAGTGACTCAGCAAATGGAACAAAGAAATCTATCAAGTTGCAAGACAAAGATGGAAAGATAATGAAGAAAGTCATCAGACACACTTCATAAGGGATGCCATCAACAACCTGCTCACCAGTCCACAGGACATCAAAGGCAGATGAAAGGAACACTTCAAGAAGCTTCTGATTGAAGAAAACTCCACAAAGCTGTATTGCCCTAGACATAGTCTACAGTGTAAGAGGGAACAGACCCCATCCTAGAAGAGGTAAGAACAGCCCTTAGGGAAATGAAATCAGTGGATAAAAGCAGACTCACATGAAGTATTGGCAGACATGATCAAGATGGTGGGTGAAAATGGCTGCAGAGGCTACTCATAGTGCTATGAAGAAAAATGTGTAACCTGGATGACTGATGAATAAGCATTCTAGTGCCAGTGTGCAAGAACAAAGGAGACACTCACAATTCTGGGCAGTAAAGAAGTATCAGACTCCTGTAACACTGCCTGAAAATACTAGAGACAGTAATTAATACATGAATACACAGAGTAGCAGAAAGTAAAACAGAAGGTGAGCCGTTTGAATTCAGAATATGATGCAGCCCATCTGACTCAATATTTGCACCATGACAATTATTGGAAAAGAAGCCAAAGATTCAGAAAGAACTGAAGTGGGTAGTCCTAGACCTGTGATGATTCAAAGTTCCAGAAACATCGGTAGAATTAGTGCAGATTATTAATAAGGATCTAATGACACAAGAACGAAAAGTGTTCCGACTCACAGAAGGAATCCCTGAGGGAGTGACTGTGCACAGTGTTCAGCTCTAAGCCCACTGCTGATAAGACTGATGATGGATAGCATTAGCAAACAAGTCAAGTGAGTACAGGTCAACACATCTGCTGAATACAGATGATGCGGCATTACAAGAAGACTCTGAAGAGGAACTTCAGCAAATGATGAGGTAATGGAATGCAAGACTGAATGCACATGGGATGAAACTGAGTACTGCAAGTCAGTCATCATTTTTTAGATGCAATAAAGAATGCAAGAAAAGACTATAAATTTACTTTTCCAATTGTGTTGAAGACATTTTTCCAAGTTGTACACAAGTATTCAGGAAGGCCAATGTGGTTCAAGCATCACTAAGGTAGACAGAGACATATACAGGAAATTCGCCTCACATGGGGCAAAACTAACACTAAATAACACACTAAACCAAAAAATAAAAAAGAAGGAAATAACCGCACAATGCTGTAGCAAAGTTCAATGCTTTAATGGTAACTGAGCGCTTTCACCTCTCCATCTTAGCTTCATCAGTATCAGAAAAAATACATCACTTCCTATTTATGCACAAAAATTCTCTCATGACATCACATTTAATGGGACTAAATCAGTTCATATTTGATTGAATATGTAAATAAGCATTTAAATTCATGTACTATGCATTCCATCAAAAACATTAAATATTCAAAACAATCAAATCAATTGAACCAATAAAACTGTAAAACCAGCCACTGTGCAAGTTTATATGTTTGTAGCCATTGATACCAGAAATTTTTTTTGCATTTAAATCTAAGTTGCCATTTGGTCTCTGTTAATTCCAATGCAACTCTAATATTGCCACCCCTATTATTTTTTTCTACTTTGTCAATAATAAAAAATAAAAATCTCTTAAAATTGTGACATACAACTGAGTGCTGATAGAGGGCACTACTGGTCTTCCTATTCTTAACATCTCTTACATGCTCGGCAATTCTGTCCCCTACCAGGGCACTCCAATGTACGTGGATAACCATCCAACGCTACATAAGGCCCATCATTAATAAATTTACAGTGGTTACAAGAACCACACTTGTACATTCTAAAAACATGCCTACTACCTTTAGACATCCCTTTCATTTCTAGGGCTTCTTTTATATTCCTACCTCTGCTATAAACAACTGTGGGTTTATCTCCTAATCTCTGTTTAAGTTCCTTGTCAAAGATTTTTTCCCAAACGGTGTTTACAATGTTCACCAATCGGGGGCAACCATGATTGCATTTCAACACCATCACTTTACTGTTTGACACATGAGTCTTCATAGCATTAGTCATAAAAGTCACTGAATGTAAAATTGGACAATAGACTGTAGATCTTTTCATCCAGATCTCCTTCTTGGTCTTGAGTAACAATTTGAGTGGGTAGCCTCTGTTTATGAGCATGGGTGTGGGTTGTGTGTTTGCAGATGATGTTTACTGACTCCATACACTGCATGGCACCTAAATTACTGGACAATTTGTTCTAGTGTGTACATTCTCCATTTGTCTGGCCAGTGGTTCCCCTTCCTCTTATGTGTGTCTCTTTGTCCTTCTGTAGTCCAGTCACAGGCTTTGGCCACAGTGACTGCTGTTATGTATTTGTAATTCTGATGTGAGCAGGGTAAATGCCATAACATCACACATAAGGTTGGGGACTTCACACCTCTGAGTGTACTTATTTAGCAGGTTGTCCATTATTGCATCACTCCATTTGCTGTGATCCTTAGATGTTTTGTGTTGGGGGGGCGTGGCTAGGATGTAGACTGGCTGGCAGCATCTTTTCTCAGCTCTGCACTCAAAAGATATTTCTGACAGGAATTTTTAAAAACTAGATATTGTAGACAAACCTATTTTGTTGAATTACTTCTACTAATATCACTAGAAGTCTACAGTGCAAAAAATTTTGCTTTAAACATTATTTTTCCCATCAAAAACAAGAAGGAAGGTATCTGAATCTACTGAAAATGAGCTTTTCTAAGCATACCACACAGGACCAGACGATGAAAAAGGAGATACAGTCTTTATTAAATGCTATACAAGACTTGTCAGTGAAATTTGACAAAATGAATACCAAACTGGACACTTTTGAGGAGAGATCTACAAAACAAATACAGCAACTACAAGAAATAATGACGCAACAGAAGTCTCAAATAGCTGACATAGAGAGATCCTTAAATGATACTGAGGGCAGACTCTCAGAACAAGAGCTTCAGCTACATTTTTTATCACAACAAAATGCTTCATTACAAAATAAAATACAGGATCTAGAGAACAGGTCCAGACGAAATAACCTCCGCATCTATGGGCTACCAGAGAAAACAGAGGGAGATAACATGGTGACTTTCCTTACTACCTGGTTACCAGAAGTTTTAAAATTGCCTGAAGCTCTTTCTTATGGAATTGAAAGAGCCCACAGATCCTTAAGAGCTGCTTCATCAACCATCAAATCAAAAAATCACCCGAGATCAATAATAGTAAAGTTTTTTTTCATCACAGGACAAGGAACTTATTTTAAAAACAGCATGGTCAACTTCTCCAGTTAAATACAAAGACAACATAATCAGATATGATAATGATTATTCTGCTGGAGTTATAACTGCAAGAAAAGAATGTCTCCCTCTGATAAAGGAATTGAAAAAAAGACAACTTAAAGTTCACTTGCTGTTCCCTGCAAGAATAAAAATATTTTTTACTGAAGGTCCTAAAACGTTTGACACTCTGCAAGCAACAGTTTCTTATCTTTCAGCTAATAAAACCTTGGATAATGTGGAAGAAATGGATTTCTCCCAATTTGGGGTTAAGCATCACTTAGAAAAAAATGAATGGAGCACTGCTGACAAGAAGAAGAAACAATAAAAGACATATGAAAGACACAAACATTATTGTCTTCTATTTGCTCTGTAAGGCAAAAAAGTTCTTTGAAAGCATTCATGCTTTACACGTGTCAGTCTTTGAAACAATATAAAAACAAGATAAGCAGGACATTTTATAACTAAAGCAAACAACCCTAAAGAAAGCAAGGTAACATATCTTTCTCTATTACAGTGTAAATACTTACAGTCATGATTTTTCTAACTCTAAATGATGTTTAGATAGTTCGTTTATAAATTACCTGCCTTTTACTGCTAATATAGAATATGATGTATTTACACTGACATATTAATGTGGTGTGTTTAAATGAGCATGATTCCTTTTTATATTATTTACACTAAGCTGCATGAAATATCTAAACTAATGTATTTAATACACATAATAATATCTAAAAACTGATAGTAATAACTGTCAAAAAGTGCCTTGAAAAGTAATTATCTATTCTTTGATGCTAAAAGTGCCTTTTTGACTAACAAACAACTGTTTGGCTTGTATATCTGCCCTTAATGTTAAGAAAACTAATAGAAGTTTAATGAGCTGGTGTTCAGTTTAAAAAAAGCCCTACAAACTTCACTTACTTTGTTTTTGTCTTCCCACCATGGTCACAAGCTGGGAACTCTTATTTTACCACCCCTGAATGAAGGTTCTTCAGTTAGAATCCATTACAGTGTGTTAAACCTTCTAACAGCACAAAATGAAAGTAAACAGTCATGAGTGATGTCAGCACTAAAACAAGACAGTATGGGTGTGGTGTCAGCTCCTAAGCTACTTAAAGTAACCAGCACACTATTTATGAGATGGCAAAGTGCTTTTACAGTTTAACAAATATTAAAAAGTACACTGAAGTACCTAATGAATTTAGAAGGTATCAACACATGCATGACATTTTATTATATTGTAATATTCGTTATTCATTTTGAATGGTACACATAAGCAGCACACAAAGCTTAAAAAGAAGTATATCACCTGGAAGAAACTGTATGAATAGTTAACACATACAGACTTTACTATAATCTTTTCTGATAAGATCACCCACGTAAATTACTATAATTTAACTTAATTTTATAAAAATTTAATATATTTAAGTTCCTGACTGGAAATATATAACATATTTGTAAACACACTGCAGGTAGTGTACTCAACCTTAAGGATAGTAAGTCAATTAAGGTTCATGAATGTAGCTATGTGTTATTAGGCATTTTAAGGGTAAAAAAAGAGTTGCTGTTTAATTATCAAGATATTCTGTAAATATTAAATTGTTCAAGTAGCACAATCATTAAGCAGTAATGAGCAAGAAAAAATCTCAGTCTTGCTTATAATATTGTTATACATATATATATATATATATATATATATATATATATATATATATGTATATATATATAGGAAAGAACTGCTGAATTATAAGTATGCTTTTATTAAAGGCAAGTTATATTAATATTGAACATCCTCACTGAAAATGAATGGTTGTGTAGAGACACAGTAACTCCCATTATATAACTAAGGCTAAAGAGATTGTCTTGTATGTCTAAATTGATCAGCCTTGAACCTTAGATTGCAAATAGACATGCAACATACTTTTACTTATAATACTGAATATATACTATATAACATCACAAACGCTAAAGCCATTGTCAGCTACATCTCATATCAATCAGCATTAAAATATGATTTGAATAGCATAGGCATTTACTAACATATTGCTGTTGGTACCTGATATGCATATAAGTAACAGGTCTAATTTCTGTCTATGAAAGTAAATACCAGGCCGTGTGCATTTGTTAATTATGAAACAAGAGCGTGCTATCTATTCTTTTTAATATCCTATAGGTATGTACTTGTTAGAGACACACACATGCTGCAAAGCTGCTAGTTATTGCATATTCATTAGTATATTTCTGACTGCAGTGTTGTAAATATATGGTGTGGACCACTTGAGTTGAGAATATGTCTCTATATTGGGCATGTTCTCTGTTTGAACGTTGTATATTATCTATAATATGATATGGAGTACCCTCACTAAATTCAAAGAAGCCACAATAGAAACAAATATTTATTAAAAATGGAGAATAGAAGGATGAAGAGAAAAATGAAGGAAAATGGTTGATGGTCATATAAGGTTATCTTTTCCTGTGTATGTAGAAGAGTTGACAGTAATAAGTACCAGACAATTGTGTTATAGCATATTTAAAGCCTACTTTGCTTCTCATATTTTCCAACCTTACAGTTATAACACTGCAGATAAATCCTGTAATATCATAAGGAGTATGAGTTGCTATTTGACATATGACATATATGGTACACTAGCGATGAAATATGCCAGTGGCAATACAAATGTAACGTTATATTCATTGTTACGGATACTTTCTGATTTAATCTACTTGTGGCATGGTTAACTGATGCATATAATGCTTAACATTTTTTTTTTATGTATGCATATATGTGTGTATGTATGTATGTGTGTATATGTATATGTGTGTTTATGTGTATGTATGTATATGTATGTATGTATGTATATGTATATATGTATGTATATGTGTGTATATATATATATATATATATATATATATATATATATATATATATATATATATATATATATATATATATATATATATATATATATATATATATATATATATATAGGTAGACCATTACAATAAATTTGATACCTATGAATGCCACTCACACTATAAGGGAGATAGACAGCAAGCATATTATTTTTAAGATGCATAACCGTTATTGCTACACAAAAGATATATTAAAATAAAAGATTTTCCTTTACAATTTAAACAAAACCAAATAGTTAAGTATTAAATCTATGTATAGTTGTGTTGCCTTAATGTTTTATAAAATATTAAAAATAGATAAAGACTGTATTTAAGTAATCTGTAAAGACAGATACATGTATACTTAAAAGATATATAAGATACTTTTCATTATAAAACTACCATATGGCGGGCCGGGGAGGATGCTGAAAAGCAGACTTAGAGAGATTGCATGAATACTTAGATCATTCAAGGATGAGATGTTTTTCTCATGGAGGGGTTTGGTGGTTGTTTATCTTATATTGTTCTCAGTTATGATCTTGTAATTTACTTTTATTGGGTGTCTATAATCTATTGTAATACTGTTGGAAGAAGAAAGAACAAGTCATTCTCTTCATGTACACACATCTACACATTGTTACGAGTATATGAATATGGATAAAAGCAAAGCTAATATAAATCCAATTGCAAAATGTATATCTCTTAATGTAAATGGTTTAAATAATAGCTGCAAAAGGGGAAGTCTTTATAGATATTTAAAGCTATGTGAAGCACAACTAGTATTTTTACAGGAAACACACCTTACACAGGAAGACATAAATAAAATAAACAATAAAAATTATACAATACTAGTAAGTTCCACCTATAATCAGAAGTGAAGGGGAGTAGTAATTTTGTGGAAAAACACTACTTTAATGCCTAAAATCATAAATACGTTCCATGACAACTCAGGAATGTTTTGTCTAGTGACAATATCTATCAATGAAATGATATATACATTAGTGAATATTTATTGGATACCAGGACTAGGTGTTAGAGTGGCCAAACAACACTTAGAAGACATTGTACAATATACCAAAGGCAATTTAATCATAGCTGGAGATTTCAATTGCATTATAAAAGAAACTGACACAAATACTAAAACTACACGTAAGAGATCACCTTTAACAAAGTTGTTATCTGAGTTTGTGGAAACTTTTAATATAGTTGACATAAATGAGTATGCTATCCCAGATTCACCATTCTTTACACATTTTTCCCATAGACATAATACATACTCTAGAATAGACAGAGTATACATAACAAAGGATTTAACCTCTAAATTAAATAAAGTCAAGACAATTTCATGTCCATTTTCGGACCATAACACCATAACGTTTGAGATAGACTTATGTTTCAAGAGAAGGATATCAGTAACAAGAATACCATCTTACATAACAAATCTCAAAGATTTTAATGAATTTTATATTAGAGAGACACAAACATTCCTAGATATCAATCTTACAAAAGATGTATCTGAAATATATATATGGGATGCATTGAAAGCATACCTATATGGAAGAGCGGTGGGATGGTATAAAAATAAACAAAAACAGTGGAATAAGAAATTAATGGAATTACAGTCAAAAGTAGATAATTTAAGGCTTGATATTCAAAATGGAAACACCAACTTAATAAAAGAACTAGAAGATACTAATAAAAAATACTCAGAGACGCTACACCACAAAACAATGATCAACTTAGAAAAAATTAAACTATGTTACTATTCAATGAACCCTAAAAACCAACGAAGAATAGCAAATAGGACTAAAAAGATTATTAAAACAAATCAAATCAAGGAAATACATAATATAGAAACCAAAAAGAAAGTATCTGATTTAGAAGGAATACTAGAAGCTTTTAGGCTATTTTTTCATAAACTTAATAATCAAAATGAGAAAACAGAAACACATTCAGCATTGAAAGCTTTTCTCAAAAACAATGTTAAAGTTAGGTTATTAGAGGAGCAGGTACAACTAATAGATAAACAAATAACAATGACAGAACTTAAAGCTGAAGTAAATAAGCTAAAATTAAGCAAAGCTCCAGGTATAGATAATATCACCCCAGAAATGTTTAAATTACTATCAAATGAGGCTTTGTTGTTGTTATTGAATGTCTTTACATCAGTTAAAAATGGTAAAGACATTCCTCCTTCTTGGAAGTACACATTAATATCACCAATTCTGAAACAAAATAAAGATCCCACTGAATGTTCATCATACAGACCCATTTCACTTCTTAATATAGATTATAACATTTTTATGGCAATACATGCTGCTCGAATAAAACAATTACTACCACTTTTGATAGAGGAGGATCAAACAGGTTTTATAAAAGATAGGAACACTTATGACAACATTAAAATAATTCTTTCCTTAATTGATTATATAAATGTCACAAAAAACAAAATTAATGTTATTAGCTTAGACATATATAGCGCATTTGATTCAGTGAACTGAGATTATCTGTGGTTAGTTTTAAAAGAATATGGCTTCTCAAACAACTTCACTTTGTTAATAAAATCATTATATGAAAAATCATTGGCTTATATAAAACTGGGATCTTGTCTGTCTAAATCTATTAAAATAACTAAGGGCACAAAACAAGGCTGCCCTCTTTCTCCGTCATTGAACCCTTAGCAAATAATATATGTACGGATAAAAATATTGAAGGAATACAACTAGACAACAGCCTAGAGCTTAAAATTCAACTTTTTGCTGATGATATTTTAATTACCTTAAAAAATAATAATAGCAGTTTAAAAGCATTATGGGACTCAATTCAAAACTTTCAAAACTTTTCAAGTCTTAAATTTAATGAGAATAAAACAAATGTATTGCTTATAAATACTAATAAAAAAGATCTAAATAAAAAATACCATAAATATATCTCTACCGATAATATAATTAAATACTTGGGAATTATAATAACTAACTACCTAGATACTACAATTGAAACAAATTATAAAGAGACCTTAAATAATATTAAAAATCTAATACAAAGATGGAATAAATTCTTCTTTTCAATGGAAGAAAGGCTTTATATAATTAAAATGATCATATTTCCAAAAATTCTTTATGTCATACAAGCTTGTTCTTTGCCACCAGCTAAATCGCACCTAAAACAATTAAATGATTTAATGGTAAGATTCCTATGGTATCCAAAAACCAAGGATAGCTATGAAGTATCATCTAGATGATTGGGATATAGGTGGCATAGGTTTACCAGACATAGAAATATATTTGCATTCATCCATTATTAAAACAATATCATTATGGCTAAATACAAAATATACATCAAAATGGAAGCTAGTTCATGAGAGAATCTGGTTAAAATTAGGATTTGTAGTAGCAAATAAGTATACAGATTTCATACCAAACAATTTTCTATGGCTGATGAAGGAATATATGATGATACATAAGAATAAAAATATAAGTTCCAAATACATTACTTATACATTAAAAATTTTCCAAAATCTTATTAATAGCAATCCTGATATTAAAGCATGGTCATTTCTTTTATATCCAGTAGCGTACACACAAGGTAATATAATAACATTTAATATGGAAGTAGTCAACATGCTTAAAGAAAAGGGATTAATATATTGGCATCAATTGCTAAACTCTGGAAAACTTCTGACAATAGACCAGATTAAACAGAAATTAAATATGGAAGATAGTTTGTGATTACATGTACAAGAATTAAGACAGTATATATTAAGCAAACAAGAAACAATGCAACCATCAATAAGACAAAATGTTCCTAACCTTATAGAACATATAATATTACTAACGAATCAACCCATTACTGGAAAGGGATACTTATCATCTATTTATAAAACAAACAAAAAAATAAAAATGCATAATAATGACAAAATATGGAATTATTATAGATAATGGACATGTGCCAAATGACAGAGATAAAAAACTAATTCTTCTCTCTCCAAAGCAGACATCACTTTCATTACATTGGAGACTTTTTACATGGCAATTCATACACAGATCTTATGTAACCCCTCATAAAATGGAACTTATGTTTAAGAAAAATATTGGCTGCTAGAGATGTGATTTATCAATAAAAGCAGACTGGCAACATATGTTCTACGAATGCCATTTGATTAAACCATATTGGGATAAAATAAATTATTTTCTGCAAATGGTATTCAATGATAAATTCCAGATTTCCAAATCTATTATTTTATTTAATGTACCTGTACCCGACTGTGTGCCAAGAACAAAATATGTAATCTTATGGACTCTCCTAGCTATTGCAAGGAAGAACATTACATCAAACTGGAAATCCAAAGCTTCTCCAACTTTTAAGCAATTCATGAATATGGTGTCAGCAGTATCGCAATTGGAAATGAACACTATTAAAGGAAGAACTGAAAGAACTACATCATTATACGTAGCATGGTAAAAAGTAACTGAAATACTGGAGAATAATGACTGCAGCAGATTATAATCAGGAAACAATTGTATAGAAAGTCAATTATATGTCAGCAATAGACACCCTTGTAAATACTTTATTTTGGTTTTAATGTTTGATATCTGTTTAGAGGTTTTAGCCTACCTTTTTAAATAATTTGTAAATACTTCATTGTCATAAATAACCTGCATTCATGTTTTCTTGTTTTTGGAAATGAAAATAGACTGGCAACATATGTTCTACGAATGCCATTTGATTAAACCATATTGGGATAAAATAAATTATTTTCTGCAAATGGTATTCAATGATAAATTCCAGATTTCCAAATCTATTATTTTATTTAATGTACCTGTACCCGACTGTGTGCCAAGAGCAAAATATGTAATCTTATGGACTCTCCTAGCTATTGCAAGGAAGAACATTACATCAAACTGGAAATCCAAAGCTTCTCCAACTTTTAAGCAATTCATGAATATGGTGTCAGCAGTATCGCAATTGGAAATGAACACTATTAAAGGAAGAACTGAAAGAACTACATCATTATACGTAGCATGGTAAAAAGTAACTGAAATACTCGAGAATAATGACTGCAGCAGATTATAATCAGGAAACAATTGTATAGAAAGTCAATTATATGTCAACAATAGACACCCTTGTAAATACTTTATTTTGGTTTTAATGTTTGATATCTGTTTAGAGGTTTTAGCCTACCTTTTTAAATAATTTGTAAATACTTCATTGTCATAAATAACCTGCATTCATGTTTTCTTGTTTTTGGAAATGAATAAAAATATTTAAAAAAAAAAAAGATGTTTTGTGTTGCTATATGTTATTATGAGGCTACATGTGGGCCTAGCTGTCATACCATCACAGACTGACATCTGGACAGGTCCAAATATGACAGTCAGACAAAGGCCCACACATGGGGACAGGGTGTTAATAATGTTCTGCCAAACAGACAGTTGGGAGACCGGTTTGGTAATTGCTTCTTTGCTCTTATGAGTATGATGTCTGCTTCCTCACTGTCTGCCATTGTTATTTTGACATGACCCTTTCTTGTTTTGCAAATAGTTGGCAGGCAAATGCAATGTTAGGACAAGCAGAACAGATATACAATGCATACTTGTGCTCTTTCTGTGATGACCTGTGTCATTCCAGGGGTATGGCTGTTGGCCAGTATCATCTTGTTAGTGCTGACACAGATAGGTGGCAGCCTTTTATAAACTGACAGTACACTAACCTTCAGGTACCTGCTGTCCTACAAGGCACCATACGTTTCAACTTCTGAGAGCCAGACATCTGGATAAAGCCATAAGTAATTTGGGGACAGAGGCCTAGATATATTTTTAAGAATTGGCCTTGCAAACCTAGAAAGATGATTTAATAACAGGTTTTGCATTAGCATGCGTGTTTCTATAGGGTATGAAGTCTGACACAACAATCTGTCATTATTTTCTGACCTTAGTCTTATGTGATTTGCCAATCAATTGCCAGACAACCACTATTTCATGACATACAGACACAAATATGATGCAATCCTCTGGACATTCTGCAATAGGTCTGTACAGTTGAGAGGTATGGCAGGTACTGTGTAGGTTACTCCAAACTGTATACTGTCCATATGTGTGGTATCCTGTCCATGACCTGTCCAGCTTTCCTGCATTAACAGATAATTGATGGCTGGACAGTGTGTACAATTCCTACCGTAGATGTAGCTGACATGTAGAATAGTTGGCACTGCAGTTCTTGGAACATGGCCCTGTCAACCACAGTACTGTACCTAGGCCACTAAGACACAACAGCCAGGAGTAAGTGCTGGCCACATCCTGACAGTATTAACCACACATATACATAGCTCATTGACCCCTGCATATTGTGGACATGCAACAAGTTATCATTTTGATTGGGACAGCCCTGGCAATGTGTGCTCTGCTGCTATTTCCCTACAAACATACATGTTACTGCATTTCTATGGGAATCTGGATATGGGGGAGAGCACACCTATCAACTGTACACATTTGCACAGACTGTGATGATATTTGCTTTACATTTTGGTTCCATTTAGTATAGTATTGTGCCCTATGTTGGAGACTAGAAGCATATCACTAAAGACCACATATCAGATTGTAATGGCATACATTTGAGTTTCAAACCTCTTACCCTTCAGAGCCATATTACAACTGCAAGACCTGCTGTGCTATCAATGTGTAAGTCTTTAGGGGGGTATTTGATCATTGTCACCATTTGTGAGCCTTTGCCAGACATTTCCTTATGGTTTTCTATGGCTGACTTGCTGGTTGAGGCTGAGGGGTGAGTATGGGACCCCCACACTGACAACCATGCCTGTGACCTATGACCCCCCAGTCAGTTGCCCCCCCCCATATATACTGCAGTGGGATTTGTCACCTTTGGTACTACTGCACAGTGTGGGGAAGCCAGTACTGGGCAAATATTTCCTGGTGTCTCACATAGCTGTCAGTTGTCTGCTGCTATCCCAGTAGGCCACCCCATTCCCTTGCATGCATACAGTGATACCATAGATATGCTAACAGAATATACTACTCCATTCATTTATTGTTAAGAAGATTGACTAACCTTGTGCCTGCAGCAGTTATGAGGACAGTGCTAGAGGGCTGCCTATATCAGATGCACGCAGTACACTGCCTATACATGGTAAGGTACAGGTAGTGTGATGTGTGTGGCATCCATTTTACTGTGTGTGCAAGTCAGAGATAGGTGTCAGTCCCTGGGTCCCTACAGTGTCAGTGTGTGTGTGTGTTATGCGTTGCCTCTTTCCCAAGGCCAGGGCATACTGGGCACACCTCCATCTGCCTACAGGAGCTGGCTCAGGGGGTTCCTCCTCCAAGTCCCACTGTGCCTGTGTGGACCTTGGCAATGGTGGGGGGGGCTGTGTGGCCCTTCCCTGTGCTGTTCCTGCCACAGCTGTTTCCACTGGATCATATTGTGTCACATGGCACATACTATGAACATGTGTGCACATGTGGCTGGAGAGTACTGCAGGGCTCCAGCAGATATGTCAAGGCAGCATAGCCGTGACTTGTGTATCCCAAACACACACCCTATAATGATCCTGGTTTGTGCGTGTGCCTCATTATGGCATTCTTGAGTGTGTGTGTGTGTGTGTGTGTGTGTGTGTGTGTGTGTGTGTGTGTGTGTGTGTGTGTGTGTATTTCTGATGGGTGTCATTATCCAAGGCTCCAGTGCATAGCCAGCATCCCCCACCAGGTGGGCATACGGGATGTCCCCCCTGGCAAATCCCTGGTACAGCTGTGAGGAATGCCAGATGTGGTAGTTATGATAGCTTCCAAGGCTGCCAGCACACACATTAATGATAATGCCCTGGGCATTGCACACAACCTGGCAGTGGATGGAGTGAAAGCCCTTGTGGTTTACATAGACGCTACACTGTTCACCGGGTGGTGCTTTGATGTGCATGTGCATGCCGTCTATGGCATCCAGTACCTCCAGGTAGTCTGCTACATGGTGGATGAGGCACATATTGCTGGTCCTCTCCTCACAGATGCTGGGGAAGTAAATGTGTTCACTGGCATGTGGTAGCATGGCATCCAAGAACTGGTGGAGTACCCTGGATACAGATGCCTGTGAGACCCCTATTGTGTCCCCAGTAGGTCTTTGGAAAGTACCTGTAGCAAGTATTCTTAAGGCTACACATACCTTGGTATCCACTGGGATGGGTTCCCCTCTGTTGGCTCTGGGTCTGAGGTGAGGCTGGCACAACTCGATGAGTTGCTGAAGTATGTCCCTGTCCACTGAGTAGCGCTCTACTATCTCCAGATCATGTAGCCGCTGGTAGGTTACCCTGGGTCTGAACACTCTTCTCCTCCTCCTCAGTCTGGGGTGGTTGTCAGCATTATCCTCCTCACCACCCTCAGCCTCTAGCACATACTGACATATCAAAGCAACAGCAGCCCCTAACATTTCATAGTTTCATAGTATAGTACTAAGCTATCTGCCCTGGGGCATTTGTAAGCCTAGCCATAGTGATGTGGCATTTGCCACCCCATGAAATGGTACAAAAATGTACAGAATAAATTTAGAATACTGTGTCTAGTAGTGACACAATGAAGGTCCCCTTATATAATAGAATTAGTTTACTGTGCTCCTGTCTAGCAGTGACACAGATGTGACCCCTGGGGTAAACTTACGATCTCCCATCCACTCATCAAGATTTCTCTTGAAGAGAGTCAGTGAGGGGCTCTGCCTAATATGAACTGGGATCTTGTTCCAAAGCATGGGAAGCCTCTGGGTTATGAATCTATCCCTCCAGCATGTCCTATTCATACTTGTGCCGAGGTTTAAGTCTTTAGCTCTCGTGGTCCTAATGGACTTGGATTTTTTGAGGTGGAGCATGTCCATCAGATCCTGATTGGACATGGCCTTGTACGTCAGGCAGAGATCACCTTTGTTGGTTAAAATTCCCCTGAGTGTGTACACCAATGGTGCAGAGTTTGTGGGGGAAAAAAACAGACTGAAAGGTGTTTGCATAGTATATACTGTTGTGCTGCAAATGCTGCCTGTATGATTGGCTGACTATGATACATTCCACCTGCCAGCTATATTATTTGTACTTGATTGCTTTTATTCTATTTCCCATTTTTTCCTTCCCATTTCTACCCCTTTTAAGCCCCGTAGCTCACTGTGCAAACCCGCTGCCCAAATATAAACAGTTCTGCTATTTCTGTTTTTTTCTGTTTTGTTTAAGAGCCAGTGCATGCTGCACAAACCCATTTAGCTAAAGTAAACACTTTTAAGCAGAAATGGCCCTCCCCTGGATGCAAACATGCTCCCATTTCATGGAATAAGTAAATACAGCCTCAGACAGCAATCCCATGCTTAGCTGTGCTTAGCTAAGCTTAAAAGGAAGCCATGGAGCTCCAATGTGCTTACATAAAACATGACACATCCTCTTTTTATGTCAGCTGCTTCTCCTGCTTACACCACTGCCTTATAGCTCCTACACAGTTAGGTGCATCCAGACAATGGTCTCCCATTTTGCTATTCAGTAAATTTTGCTGATTTGCATACCACATTGCCTTAGTCCCTTGTTACACCACTACACCAGAGCCTTTCTCCTTAGCAACCAGTGTTACCTGTTATTGCTTTGATTCTGCATTCTACCCACTATAATGGCAAATAGTAGATTTTGCTTAAAATTGTCTTTTCACATTTTTTAAAATTTTCTGCACAATCTCATTTGTGCGCTGATGCACATTGCTTAAACAGCCAAAATTGGCCAAAAAAAAAACTTTGATTTTTATAATTTTGCAACTTTTTTCCATGCCAATGGCCATATTTCTGACAATAGGAATGCCTAATGATAATAAAACATGCTTTACTTTGAGATGTCATACCCCCGTTTTGATTTTTGCAGAAATGTACACAGTCAGTAACTGAATACATTTCTGCAATGGCCACTGTTCTGGCATGGATGCCTGCCTGCTTACTGAATCACTAATCAACCTCATTTGCATGTTTTTCACCAGAAAAATTAGGTAATTAGCATTATTCAGTGGTGTTCATGCTAGAATAGTGCTGGCAGACTTGTGCACGCCCCCAGCCTTGTTTACTGAATCGCTCAGTGGCCATATTCTGTGCAGAAGACCAGGAACCAGATAGAAAATGCACCAAACAAGCCGGTATATGAACTCCATTTATTGCAGTAAAAACACACCAAGATAAAGCGCTTTCATCTTTCACATAGAAGACTTCATCAGAATAAAGCACACTGATTTGAGAACCATCTTTATACCAGTACATGTTACATAATACATAAAATTGAGCCAATGATAACAAAAATCACATGGTAAAAAAATCCCATGAACAATTTTAATTAAACAAAATGTTAATATTCAAACTGACCTAGCTTGCTACAAATAGAAAACTATTATATATTAAATACCTTCAGCATATGTCTAAAAAACAGACACCATAATGCATATAAAAATATTAAAATACTTAAAGTTTCATAGATTTTCTTTTCAGGGCTGGAAGAATAGTCAAGTAATCATTTATACCTGGTGGAGAATTAGCTGCTAGTCTGAGTTGCCACACCAGCTCTTTTTTACTTAATAAATTCTTCCAGTCACCCCCCCCCTCAAATCTATGCCCACTGTATCCAGAATATAAAATGTAAAACCTATAAAATTGGAACAAGTGAGGGAATGCCTATATAATGCATTTGTGTCCTTCTTGTTTTTGTTGTCATTTATGTGCTCATAGATTCTGGAATAAACTCTGGAATAGATTGTCCATACATGTCAAGCAGAGTGCTTCTTTGGCCCTTTTCAAAACGAGCATTGATGACTGGATGGGAGATAAAAAATTCACCCCGGGGATCACGTCAGTCACCCTGTTAGACAGGGGTCCAGGGAAGTAAATACTGTGGGAAGAAATAGCCAGGGAATTGTTATGGCTAGGCTTGTATAGGCCCTAGGACCAATAGCCTAGTACCATCCTATGATGCTTTTCAATGCCCTCTCCATTTTCCCAACATAGAAGCCATTGCACGTATCACATAGAGCAAGGTACACCACTCTGATGGTAAAACAATTACCTTTCTTGAATGTAACCTTAGATGCCATCTTATTAGCTAGGTAGGTTTGGGGTGTTTAAAAATATTAGTACATTGAGAGCACCTCCCACAGGGTGTTGTACCACAACCACCCTCTATCAGTAAATTCACCTTATTTTCCATATAATGTTTAATATTCATGCCAACCTTGCTAAATAAATGGTTTGTCTCTCACTGCAGTTAAGACATCATTATTCGCCCTAAATATACTCCAGTTCTTTTTTAATATGGTTTTCACTTCATATGATATAGGACTGTATTGCACTTTGCATGCATGCTCGTAAATCTTCGTTTTACCAGGATTTGTAGGCTATGTTAGTAAATGAGTGGTTCACTAAGAAGGGCTTACATTTTTGTCCCCATCCTACATATACTTCCTCAATAATTTGTTCCACCATCTATTTTGGGTGCCTCCTTTATAAAAACTGATCTCATAATGTGAAAAGTTTTGCCTCACATCATTCAAATCTGAAGTCATGCATGCAATTCTTATAGCTTGTCCTTTGACTAAGATTTCATTCTGTGAAAGTGGGTGATTACTCGTATAATGAAAGTAAGAATTAAATAAAGTACTCTTGCAAAATATATTAAATTTGAAACCTGCAGGTGTATGGGAAATTGCTGTGTCCAAATAATGTATACCTCTAGTGCTGTAGCTATAAGTAAATTCCAAAAATGAGGTAGTTTTGTCCAGGTGGTTAATAAAGCTAGCAATATCTTCCACTTTTCCTTTCCACAAAATAAATATGTCATCCAAAAACCTGCAATATAATGGGATGTTGTTCCAAAAGTCTTTGTGGAATACCTATTTTAATTCCCAGCATAATAATACTATATTTCCTATATAATATATTTTATATATAGGGGTGCAGGCAGCCCTCATGGCAACTCCCCTTGTTTATTGGAAATATTGCCCTCAAAGAATAAAAAAATATTCTCTAAAATAAGTGTCATCATTTCACACACCAGGTTTACTTTGTCATGATTCAAGGTGGAACATGTAAAGAGTGTCTCTTCAAATAATTCTAATCCTTCTTGCTTGGGAATGCAAGAAAAAAGATCTTTCACATCAATAGTTAAAAATACCAAATTAGCTGCCCATAGATTTTGTTTAAGCTGTCCTAAAAAATCCCAGGAATCCTTAACTAGATGTGTTGCTCTCTCCATTACATGCTTAGTCAGTTTATCTACAAATAATGCCAAATTGTGTTTGCAGCAACAATTGGTCTAAAAGGTGGTTCAGGGATGCTTTTGTGTATTTTTGGGGGTGCCAAATAAAACCGGCACGTTTGAATAGGAATTAGTAAGAAAATTAAGGACGTCATTAGTAATATGTTTATCCAAGACATATTCTTCTAAATAACTATCAATACATTGATATGTAATATTTATTTGGTTCTTAGAAACCTGTGCATAATTCTCTTCGTTGTCAAAAAAACACACCACCCACTTCATGAAAAAATAAAACACTTAAAAAAACAAACCTTGAATAAGGAACTGAAAATGACTGTCCACACAAAATTAATAGTTGAGTGCTTTCTTTCATTTTAATATAAATTAACTTCTTCAGAACTGACAAACAATCCCACATAATCCATTTAAATACATAAATCTTAATTGATAGCCCAGTCAGCTTTCATCAACTCAATTGATTATTACTATAAATTTAAAAATATATTTACACATATATCTATTGTCAAAAACATGTATATAATAAAATAACATCTAACATAACTGATAAATAAATACTTTAGTAGTATAATCTATTGTTTAAAAGGCACTTAACATTTAAAGTGCCATTTAAGCCAGAATATTTATCAGCTTTCAAAAGCACTCGCCATCTTAACTCTTTAATTCCAAGAGCATTATTAAATTATGTCACATAAGGTAATAAATCAATCCAATCCAATACAAAAAAATACAAATTTCTTAAAAGTGGAACATTCTAAGGCATGCTTGGCTAAAGCATTGTTCAAATCCTTGTTTTTAATAGCCAAGCAATGCTCATAAATTCTTTTGTGTAGTGCTATTATAGTTTTTCCCACATAAAAATTGTGGCAGGTGGTGCAACATGCTAAATATACTATCCCACAACTTTTACAGTTATAATAACCATTTTTTGAATGTGGAGAAAAATATATTTTTAGAAGAGTCAATAAACCTACATTGCCTACAATAATAGCAGTGATACGTGCCCACTGGCCCTTTAAAGGCTTGGTGTGTTCTATATTCCTCCACCTCTAATATAGATTTCACACTAGCTACTTTCTTTTTAAATAAAGGTGGGGTGATCACCTAGAACCCTAGCTAAGTCATGATTCCCTAAAATAACTTTCCAGTTATTGGAAATGACCTGTTTGATACTATTAAAATCGAAACTTATGGGGACAAGAAAGGCACAGTCCATTTTTTGTCTGTATTAACATTAACTTTTGGAGTAAACCCACTGGTTAAAAGTGGTGGAAATTTGTCCATCCTGACCAACAAAATCTGCTCCAAAATACTTTTTAACCTTTCATATGGGTAACCTCTCTGAACAAACAGACAAAAGCTTGTTTGCCTTAGTAATAAAAATGTCATGCTCTGAAATGATTCTGCTGAGAAGCATAATTTGTCCTTGAACTAGATTCAACTTCATGAACAATGGGTGTCCACTCTTGAAGTGGAGAAATTATTAGTGTAGGTGTTTTTCCTATGCACCATACTGGTGAATCTCCTTTTTTCAACTTTCATAAAAATATCCAAATCCAAAAGTACACATTCATGCCAATTCCACTCAGTACAAACTTCAAACCAAGCTCATGTTTGTTAATGTCATCCAAAAATAGATTTAGTTCATCAGCAGATGCATTCCAGATAAAGATCAAATCATCTATATATCTCCTATATAAGGAGAAATGTTTAAACCCTTTCAATTTGGTCAGAAAGGATAATTCCCACCAACTTAAAACCAAATTGGCAAAGGCAAGTGCTACCTTTGCACCCATGACCACTGCACAAGTTTGACGGTAAACCTTATTGTCAAACAAAAAGAAATTGTTCTTTAAGACCAATTCTAATAATAAACAAATGGACTGAACCATCATGTCCCCATAAGTAGTGTGTTCAACTAAAAAATTTTTAACACCTTCTGTACCAAGAGTCTGATCTACTGAAGTATATAAGGATACAACATCAATAGTGACTAACAATGTTTCTATACCCATAAATGTATGATTTTTTAATAAATTCAAAAACTGCCATGAGTCTTTTAAAAAATAAGGAGTTTTAATAACTAAAGGATTTAGTTGTTGTGTCTTTCAGCTTTTCCCAGTTAGGGGTCACCACAGCGGAACTCCGGTCTGCTAACGACTGGCAGAAGATTTTTACATGCCGAGTTGCCAGCCCTGATGCACAACCTTCAACGAAGGTACGCCCATTCACGCATGTCTCCACACAGAAGACGCTCTAGCTGAGAATCGAACAGGACAATGTCTTACTGTGAGGCGACAACGCTAACTGCAGCACCACCACCGCAGTATAACTAAAGGATTTAGTAAATAGTCTAAATAGTGTGAAATGGTAACAGCTGTATTTTTCTTAGCAGAAACTATTGGTCTGAAGGGTGGGTTGGCTAAATCTTTATGCATTTTCGGAATCCTGAACAACACACCTACTACTGGCTCCTCAACATAAAGAAATTCATATGTGGCCAAATTAATGTAATTCTTGTTCTTTAACTCCATTAATTGATTGTCTATACTAGAAAAGTTCCTCCTAATCATATCCTTACTAACCAGTTGGTAATTATTTTTGTCATTTAACATATTTTTGATATGAGTTTGATAATCAGACACCTTCATAACAACCAACCCATTCCCTTTATCGGCTTTCATAAACCGATATTGCTGACTGTTTCTGAGATTAATCAAAGTTTCCATTTCTCTCCTATCCCAATAAAATTTTTTGTTTTTATTATTAACCACTGTTGTTTTATAATTATTACAAACAGACCTAATGTCATTTTCACATAATTCATAAAATACATTTAATGTAGGCATCAGTTTTGGATTAATGCCACTTAGTTTCTTACAATTAATACTAACTCTTTGTTCCATTCCATCAAATGCATAACTAAGATTTCATTTTCTAACATAAAGTTTGAAGTCCAATATTGTATCAGTTAATGGTGCCTTAACTGGAAGAACAAAGGAGAAGCCATTTTCTAAAACCTTTTGTTGAACCTCACTAACAATTAAGTCAGCTAAATTATAAATTTTACATAAGGGGACTATCTCTTCCAATATTTCTCCTTCCTCTTGTTCCCCATATTCCCCTTCCCTTTGTTTTTCACCCCATTGTTGTTTTCGTCTGGTGATTTCAAGGGAAAAGGATTATTAGCACCATGAGATGTATTGGAATTAGTGCTAGTAACATCCCCTACATCATTTACCGCACTAATATCACTGACATTCTCATTAGTTTGACTACCGTTGCCTCTATCAACATCATTAATCCCAATAAACTTTTCTCCTTGTTCATTACTCCTAGTACCATCATTAATAAATGAAACTGGTTTAGAGTTCAACACAAAGGCTGTATTATTGGCATAAGTCAAAGAATCACGTGCTAATTTATTGCATTTCCTGTAAGTTACTGGCCATATGCCTTTGAAGTTTTGGCTCAGTGCTATCATACCATGATTTAAAAGCCTTAAATTTAACATAATTTACAACGGAAACATTCAGTCTGTTTATTTCCTGCTTCAGTAGACTGATCTGAACTAAATCGTGCTTAACTAGTAACTTCAGCACTTCAACCCCTATATTGCTGTACAAATTAACCAGTTCCAAAAAAATTGTGTCAGTTTGTTTAATGCTGTTTGGGAAACAATAACACCTAAGACCAAACGGCACTTGTTTTCATTCAATACATGTCTGTAAATAAAAATTGTCGTATTCTAGTGAGAGTAATTTGAAAAGTTTCTTCTCCAAATGAAAAATGCTCGACTTACAGTTGATTGAAAGCTGATTGGGCTATCAATTAAGATTTCTGTATTTAAATGGATTATGTGAGAATGTTTGTCAGTTCTGAAGAAGTTCATTTATATTAAAATGAAAGAAAGTGCTCAACTATTAATGTTATGTGGACAGTCATTTTCAGTTCCTTATTCACTTTTTGTTTTATAATTCTCTTCATTGAATAAAATATTCTGCATAATGTTGGAATAATCCTCTGAATTGAATATTACTATACTACCTCCCTTATCAAGGTTCATAATACGCAGTCCCTTGCCCTCCTCAGTTGATTCATGAGAATTCTCTCATCAGGACTTGAGTTGACATAAAAATTCTTGTTCTGAGCCCATAATTCATACATGTCTTCCTTTACAGCCTTCTCAAAAACATTAATGAGGGTATGAAGTGGTGGCTTGAACACACTACTTTTCTTCAAAATATTTTTGTGTGCATTTGCCTCACTTGTAGGCCCCACTTGATTTTGGGGGAAAAAGAGACAGAAATTGAGCTTTCTAGTGTACATCTGAACATCTAACAAGCAGTCAGCAACATCCGGTATTTTGGAGGGAACAAATTTGAAACCTTTTGAAAAAAGGGAAAAAAAACTTTGGTGGTGAACTTCTCTGTGTAATTATAAATCTTAAAACCTTGAAAAAGGTGCACAATACATTCAGTTCCAACAATTAATATCTGTTCCTGCCCCTGCAGAAGCAGCTGCACTATTATGGCATGGAAAAAAACACTTTATTGAATCCCGGAGATTGTTTTATTATGCTGTTCAAAGTTTCTGTGGTGTCTCAGTAGCTGTTTTATTCAGTGTATGTTCACCTTGAGTTTTATAACTGTTTGGTCACATGGAAGGTGCCCTGCAGCTTTTGAACCTGACTGTCTGTTATATCCTATCCAGGATATAACCCATTTAACTTGGGTTTTTGCAGCAGTCATCATTCAAACATCTACTGCTATGGTAAGTTTACTTGCACATACTTTTACAATACATAAATGTTCGGCAGATATGTTATGTTGTGAAAATTAATTGCAATTCATTCCATAAAATGTTATTCTGAGTTTCATGACAATCAGTATAGTTTGGCTATATGAAAACAGAAAACTAATTAAAACTAAAAACTAATGAACATTACTTTCAGTTTCAGGATGACACAGCACTAAACATAATTTCGTATATTGGACTTACCCTGTCAGTCATCTGCCTGATTCTTTCAATCCTGACATTTTTACTGTGTCAGTCCATAAGAAATGCAAACACAACAATGCTCATCAACCTCTGCATTTGTCTGCTTATAGCAGATGTTGTGTTCCTTTTTGGCATCTCCCAAACGGATTCTCAGGTAGAATTATTCATTACAGACTTAATTTATTTAAATGAACAATTTACTGGAGAGAATTTTAAAAATGTCAGCCATTGTAAGTTGTTTTCTATCATGAGACTGTTTATGACCCTGTTATTCACAAAACTGATTTATGTCTTAAACATCTTCAACAACATTAATGTACATTATATTGTGGATTGAAATGCATGTGCTTCATATGGGCTAGAGGAGCTGAAAAACATACTGTCTGAGAGCATCTGAGAGTACTGATTGAGAAAGTACAACCGCAATCCAAACAGTATGCCTTGTCTAAGAAATAATATTAATAAATTACCGTATATGATGTTTTATCAGGAAATTCCTAGCCGACAGCTGACTTTTACATCACTAGTGAATTCAGCTTCAGAGCTGAAGAACCAGGATTCAGAGTAACAAATTAATACATTAAAATTAGATAAAACCAATTAGTAGGATTTAAATGTACTTGATATTCTCAGTGCACTTTATGTATGTTGGCCTCATTCCATCATCCTATCTGCTGTTTTTCTCATCTTGTTTTGCTCCACCACTGATTTTATCTGCAATCTGAAGGATGCCGACAAGCAGCACATTGCTCTGGAAGCCCACTTATCATAGCCTACTTTATGATATTACCCTAATATTTATAGGAGTTATTGTAGAAGAGAATGAGTTAGTGAAATAGCATATACAATGATGCATATAACCTTGAACACATTTTCTTAGCTTAAACCATCCATCCATCCACAATCTTTTTTTACCCATTTTTACACACTGTTTGGGGTGTCACTTCAAAATTGCTTACACTGTAGATGATCTAAACATGGTTCATGCAATCATGTAACAGGAGTTATGCAGTCTATTTCATAAGCAGTTTTATTCTGAAGATGTCTTGTTACTGGGGACAGAGGAAAACAGTATATCTTTTGTTAAACAGTTTTTCCTGTGTTCTTGTTTGGTGTATTTTGAATATTTTACAAGTTAGCCATTGGAATTCAGCTTTGTGTTTGATTGCATTTTCTTAGAGGAACAATATCTTGTAAGCTAAAACTGACCAGTCTGTCCAAATGCAGGTCCATGATATGAAAAAGGAAACTGTTACTGTAGACTGCACCCACCCATGATATGCACATAGAAACACGCACACACACACACACACACACACACACACACACACACACACACACACACACACACACACACACACACACACACACACACACACACACACACACACACACACAAACACCAACTGTAGCTTTTATGATCCTATTTTATCCACTCCATCTTATTTGACTGATATATACTGAGCCACCTATCAGATCTGATCCAGCCTTGCTAGTGATCCTTGTCTTAAGCTCCTTCAAAATGATTTTTTCCTCCCATAATCCTGCTGTGCACTACCTGGCCTTATATTTCTTTTGCTGCCATTAATGTTAAGATGGTCCTCAGCATCTTCTAGCTAAGTCCTCCGTATTTCACAGTAATGTTGTTGACTAGCTCTGCTTTCTTCAGAGATTTATTCCATTAGATACAAACGTATTTATATCACCGTGTTTATCTTTTCCCCTTTCCTTTACTATTAGCAACATTTTCCATCAGCTTCTTTGTGACATTTTAGCAAGAAGCCTGATGCCTTTATTTTGTCCTCCTCTTACTGTCTTAAAAAATTATTATTATTATTTTTTTATTTATTCACATTTGTTGACCAAGAAAGTCCAACTGGGTCAGGACCCATTTTCAGCGGATACCCGGGGAGAAAAGCTACATCAAAAAATAACAAACAGTAGAGATTATACAATTTTAGCAAACATTACATTTTCTTAATAACAGTTACAGGCATATATAGATAACAAGTTGAGAAAAACTTACTTTTTTTTTTTTATGATATCTAGGCCAATACAGTGCTGAGTAAGCAAACATTAATTTCTCAGCCAGAATACA
This sequence comes from Protopterus annectens, assembly GCF_019279795.1. Lineage (NCBI taxonomy): Eukaryota > Metazoa > Chordata > Ceratodontiformes > Protopteridae > Protopterus > Protopterus annectens. Next base: position 1,725,156,845 of record NC_056743.1, on the reverse strand, counting down.
GAAATTAAGTAAAACGTATTCTTTGGCCTAGTACAGATTATCATATAGGTGAAAATTGCAGTTTAATGTACAATATAACTGGTTAGACTAGCAAGAGTGGGAGTTATGGATGCAATGTTAAAGCAGAGCAAGGTATCAATTTTAGTAGATGGGCTTTATTGTTAATGAGGAAAAAGAACTGGCAGAGGTGGTACAGAGAGAGGGAAGACAAAGACTGTGTGGGTTAATGATAGAAATAAGGAGGATTAAGAGAAGATGGGAGAAAGACTGGGAGATAGATAAGAGTATAATTTATGCTGCTAAGTAAGGAAGGACTGTATGAGACAAGGAGGGGATGTAGCAGTGGTAGATATTTAGCAAAAATATGAGAGATGGTTTAATAAGAGAAGAGATTAGTCCAGAAAGAGGGAAGGTGTTTATGAGTGAGCTATGGTGATGTTCAGGAAAGTCATCCAAGAAGCTGGAAGGTAGGGATAGGAAGGAGAAGATACATTGGTTACCAAGGTAATATGATAGAAAGATAGTGATGTGGGGAAAAAGCAGGAAAATGATAGTGAAAGTCAAGGAGATAGATTTTAAATGGGAGTTATTATTTAAGAGCATGGGCAGATGTGAGTATTGAGATAGTGATTTTTTAATGCAAGTTTATAGGTTCATAGGTTCATACTAGGCTATCTACCCTAGGGCATTTATAAGCATAGCCAGAGTATGTTTGGCTTTCACCACCCCTTTTAAATTAATTTTGCTATGCCCTTTTTTGAGGTTAGTATACTGTGCCTCTGTCTAACAGTGACACAGAAGTGATACCCGGGGTAAACCTACGATCTCCCATCCACTCATCAAGATTCCTCTTGAAGAGAGTCAATGAGGGACTCTGCCTAATCTGGACTGGGATTTTATTCCAGAGTGAAGGGAGCCTCTGGGTTATGAATCTGTCCCTCCAGCATGTCCTATTTATTTCAGTGCTGAGGTTTAAGTCCCTCGAGCTCGTAGCTCGAGGGGATTTGGATTTTCTGAGGTGCAGCATGTCATTTATTCCAGGTTGGACATGGCTTTATACGTCAGGCACAGATCGCCTCTGAGCAGGCGGTATGCCACTGAGTAGAGCTGGAGTTTCTTTAACCGGGCAGCATATGGCATCTGTTTGAGCCCTTTGATCCTCTTGGTGAGGTACTTTTGGGGTCTTTCCAGTTGCTGCAGGTGTCTGGTAAGGTACATCCCAAAAGAGGCATTGTACTCAATTATGGGCCTGATGAGGGATGAGTAAAGAGGCACGATGACCTCCCCTGATCTAGATGTGAATCCCTTCATGATTAAGTGGGCTATATAAAATGTTTTTCTAACCACTTTGGCCACGTGGTTGTCAAATGAGAGATTGCTATCAACTTGGGTCCCCAGGTCCCTAATTACTTCTTCTGTACTTAATGGATTACCACCTATGTGGTAATTTGTGGGCACTTTGTTTTTGCCAAAGGGGATGACTATACACTTTTTGGTGTTTAGCTTGAGGCCATGGCTCTGGCACCATTTGTCTGTTTCTATGAGGCCCTTTTGGAGGATGCTTGTGTCGGCTGGAGAGTCGATTATGGCACCCAGTTTGCAGTCATCTGCGAACTTGGTCAGCCACAGTCCTTCCATGTTGGCCTGTACCTCCGAGAAATATATACTAAACAAGAGAGGTCCCAGGACTGAGTCTTGTGGGATGCCACTTGTAACTGGTTTGGAGTCTGACATGGCTCCAGCAATTCTAACCATGTGGGTTCTGTCCTTGAGCCAGTCTGCAACCCATCTAGTGATATAGGGGTTTATATTTAAGCTGGTGAGCTTATCTATAATGCCCGAGTGGGGTATTGTATTGAAGGCTTTTGCGAGGTCCAGGTAGGCTGTGTGGACCACCTTCCCATTGTCAATGGCCTTGGTGACTGTTTCAAAGAAATCAACCAGGTTTAAGAGGCAGGATCTGCCCTTAACAAAGCCGAACTGGGTAGGATCCATTGTCTGTAGGTCCCCAATATCTTTATTTATGAGGTCCATGATGATCCTTTCCATAGCTTTGCAGACCAAGCTAGTCAGGCTTATGGGGCGATAGTTTCCTGAATCCGTTGAGGCACCACCTTTGTGGAGAGGGACCACTGTTGCTGTACGCCACTCTTTGGGTACATATCCTGTAGTAAGGCTGAAATTGAACAGTAGTTTTATGTTTGGGTTTAGCTCCTTTTGGATTTCATGTAGGACGCAGCCCGGGACACCGTCTGGTCTCATTGATGCTGTGTTTTTTTGCTTTGGAGAAAGCAGCTGTTACCTGAGCATCTGAGATGTCAGGGGGGCAGCACCCTGCTGGGATAGATATTTGCCCTTTTGGTGGGGCGGGGGGGGGGGAAGTTTGCGCTGAACCTGTCAGCTAGGATGTTGGCAATGTCTGTGGGTTCGGTGTATTTTTTGTCATTTTGGACTAATTCTGAGCATATCTGGGAATTCCCACCCAGGTTCCTAACATAACTAAAGAAAGCCTTGTGATTATCCTTAGTGTCCCATGCAATTTTTCTCTCGAAGCTGGCCTTAGACGATTTTATGAGTGCCCGTAGTTTTTTGCTAATACTGATCAGAGATGCCTTCCCTTTTTGGGATTTTGCTCTATCATGTAGTAGCTTCTTCTTTCTATTGTACAGTTTGTTTATGGCTGGGGTCCACCAGACAGGACGTCTGCCTTTGGAGGATTGGGTCTTGGTTTTATTTGGGATTGCATGATCCATGCATTCCTGAAGATGTTCATAGAATGCGTTTATAAAGGATTCTGCGGTCTGGGCCATATTTTCCACAGGCCCGGGGGCTTTGAAGGATTCCACCTCAGTTTTGAGGAGTGTGAAATTTACTTTAGCGAAGTTTTTCACTGTGGTTTTTAGGGCAGGGGGTGGAGTCGGGATGTGAATATCCAGTGAGATTAGTTTATGGTCTGATCTTACCAGTGAGGGATACACTTCTGGTCTGGAGCATAGAGTCCCCATGTTGGTGATGATCAGGTCCAGTATGTTTTCCCCTCTTGTGGGAGTGGTAACAAGTTGTTCCATAGCATTTGAGTTTATAAATTCTAGGAACCTTTGGGCTAGGGTGATGGAGCTAGAGTAATGCTCCCAGTCTATGTTTGGGTAGTTGAAGTTGCCCTGTATAATGGTGTTTGGAGAGACCTTCATATTTTCCAGTGTTCTCAGGAAGGCCGAGTGGGGTTCCTGGGTTTGGGAGGGTGGTCTGTAGCAGGCTATAAACTGGAAGGCAGTTTTACCCACTGTTAGTTGCACATGGATAGTCTCTGATGCTTCATGCTGTGCCACCAACCTGAAGGTGTGGGTATCTTTGACGAATATTGATACTCCCCCTACTTTTGTGGTTCGGTCCAAGTTTTGGGGCCGAAAAGCATGGTATGAGGTATAACCTGGTAGTGCTGGGGTGCTCTCGGGAGCCTTGAACCAGGTTTCTGTTACTGCACAGATATCGATGTTCTCCATGCTAATGAGAGTTTCGAGTGCGTGCATCTTGAGGTTTAGACTTCTGGCGTTGAGTAGCATTACTCTTAGTTTCTTATCCCTTGTGATACCTATGGAGGTGGGTTTGTCTTTTGAGCCTTGCCTAAAAAAGGCACTATGGGGGTAGCAAGAGCCCTTGCCAATATCCAAAAGCCCAGGGTGACAGGTGCAAGCCGTCCCTAGCTAAGCATCGTGGCTTGTCGAGCATGTCATCCCAGGCTGACAGGCATTGATCCCCTTTGAATGACACCAACACTTAAGCCAATTGTTGAAATTGATCATCTTGTCTTCATATTGTGGCATCATTCTTGGTGAGGGTAAGATGCTACTCAAGGTCAGGGTCATACCGGCCTGGGCTACATGCTCAGAGAGCTCCTCTATGTCTCTTTTCATGTAGTCCAGGGAGGTACGTCTCAGGTCATTCACACCAGCATGGACAATGACTGAGTCATATTTGTACTTGCCTTGGAGTGACCTGAGTGCTTGTGTTATGTGGCGGATCCTAGTGCCCGACAGGCAGCTCACCGTGACCTTCTCCTTGTTCAGTCTGGTGAGCGGGACGTCAGTGTGCCTGACGATAGAGTCACCTATTACAAGTGTATCAGGTGTGTTGTTTATCCTTAAGGGCTGTGACTGTTCGGCACACTGGCTTTGTGAGCTATGTGTTGCACATGTTTTGTTTTGGGGTAGCGGTTGCTTGGGTGTCTGCTTTGGAGGTCTCTGCTGCTTAGGCAGATTTTTATTTAGAGCCTCCGAGTATGTTTTTGTGTGTTTATGTGTTTGGTTTGCTGTCGTGGTAGGTCTATGTGAGACTGGAATTATAGTGAGTGTGGTTTCCTTCTCCTCCTGACTGGTTTTGCCAGTACTGAGTTGAGAGAGCTTAGCCTCCAGTATGGCTATATGGTTGCATCTCTCACATGTGTTGGAATTTGTTGGGAGGAGGAGAGGGTTGTCTGTGTACATGAGGCAGTTGTAACATTGCCTCAAGATTCCCAGATTCACCAGCTGGACCGGAGAGGAGATTGACAACTGACTTTTGGACATGCTAGAATAGTATTGGGAATTCATTTATAATTGAAAAAAAAGGGCCAATGGGGAATGAGGTACTCAAGGGGAGTTTGTGAGGGTGTAGTGATTTTAATATTTTAGTGCTGACTTATATAATTGCTTTAGTGAGCAAGTGCCAGGTAACTTAAATGCAATGTGTTACAGGTAACTTAAATGCAAAAATGACAAACAGTAACTTTCTTTCAAGTGAAACAAGGAAATAAGTACAGTAAGCAATGCAGATATCACTAGGGATCCACAGAAGCGCTGAAAAGCCGCGTTTTAGGTGGAATTAGTGTTTCAGGGCAATAACAAGTAAACAAACAACAAGCATACAAATAAAGCTAGATTCAGCAGGCCTGGATCTAGTCTATGCTACAGCAAACAAGGTGTACCAATTTCAGTAAGAAACAGTTTAGATATGCAGGCACTATAAGCCTTTAACCAGAAATTCCCAGCTCAGAAGGGCAGAGTCCAGCCTCTCCTTCCACAAGAGTGCAGACCACAAACCTTCTTAATGTAAAATAACTGGCCTGAAGCCCAAGTGCTTAAACCAGAACTAATACACTTTTAGAATAACAGACAATGAGCCCTCAATCAGCAGTTCACAACGTAGAAGGTTGTAAGCTACCTGTCCTGCCACCACAGTGCAGGCCACAAACCTTCCTAATGTAAAACAACTGGCCTGAAGCCCAAGTGCTTAATCCAAAAGACTTAGAATGATAGCTACACTTTAATCAAGTTACTACCAAGCAGTAATAAATACAATTGAATACTTTAAAGAATGCCTGGATTAATGCTCAAATTATACAAACAAAGCTAGATTCAGCAGGCCTGGATCTAGTCTATGCTACAGCAAACAAGGTGTACCACTTTCAGTAAGAAGCAGTTCAAATATGCAGGCACTATAAGCCTTTAACCAGAAATTCCCAGCTCAGAAGGGAAGAGTCCAGCCTTTCCTCCCACAAGAGTGCAGACCACGAACCCTTCTAATGTAAAATAACTGGCCTGAAGCCCAAGTGCTTAAACCAGAATTAATACACTTTTAGAATAACAGACACTGAGCCCTCAATCAGCAGGTATTGAATGATTCTATGGCAGTGATGGTAGAAGGCAAGGTGTTCCATAACTTTGCAGAGGTGTATGAGTATAGGCTGTCCCCGGTTCTTTTTTTAGTTTTGTAGACATTTATTTGCTGTTTGTTTGTGGAACAGAGGTTTCAGACTTGGGTACAGGGCTGTAAGATAGGTTTTAGGGAAGGGCAGCTGTCAGGTCTGTAAAAAATTTTATGGGCAAGAGATAGTTGTGTATAAGTAAGGTAATGAGGGAATTCAAGCCAGTTTAGTTTGTTAAGGACCTGACAATGGTGAGTGTGGTTAGCTGCACCAGTTGCAAATTTAGTGATTTCATAATAATGTAATTGGAGCTTGTTCTTTAGAGATGTGTGCAGGTTGGTAAAGATGGGGTCCCTCTACAAGAGGGAAGGAAGTAGGAAGGAGTTGGCCAGAGTTTTTTTTTTTTTTGGTGTGGCTATCGAAATGTTTGTCTATAGAGTTTTCTAAGTTTAAAGTGTGTTTTTGACTGTGTTGAGTATGTGTTGTTCAAAGTTAAGTTTGTCATCAGTTATGATACCTAACAGTTTAGCCTGAGTTACAATTTCTGTTTGAGTTTTATTTTGAGAATACATTTTGAAATCACGTCAGTGGTTTTGGTAAGAATAGTAATAGCTTGGTTTTATTAGGGTTGAGTAGTAGCTGCACCTCATTTAGACAGGTTTCAGTAGAGGTAAAGCCATGTTGTGTAATTTTTAAGAGATGTTGAGGGTTATTTTAGAGGAGGAGATAATAGCGGAGTCATCAGCATATTGGACGAGTGTACTTTGGACAGAGGCAGTATGAACGTTGTTAATGAATATATTGAACAGTACAAGACCAAGAATAGATCCTTGAGGGACTCCTATACTATTGACCTGGTATTCAGATAGACTAATTTGCCATCTAACACATTGTTGTCTATTTTTTAGGTAATTTGAGAACCATTTTTGTGTAGATTGTGAACATTCTAGGGAAGAGAGTTGATGTGACATGGTGTTGAAGGTCTTGGATAAATCTAGTACGATTACTGGTGTTAAGTGACCAGCATCTGTAGCCTTGACACTGTGTCAGTGAAGGATTGTAGTGTGGTGGTCATACTATGTGCTGGCCAAAAGTCATGCTGAGATGGTTTCATAAGTTGTGTCTGTATACACTTTCAAGTAATTTAGATAATGGGGAGAGAATGGAGATGGGTCAGTAATTGGATAGTTCATTACATCTTCCTCCTTTGTATAAGAGGATTATGATGGATTTTTTCCAGAGTGTGGTGGGGATGTTAAATTCTATGATGCATCTATTAATTAAAATACTGACTGGGTAGGCAATTGCCTCAGGAGTGAGTTTTAAGTATTCAGATGGGAGTTTGTCAGCTGAGAGAGAACAGAGTTTCTCTTTGTTAAGAAGTTTATGAGTGAGGTGGGTACAGATTGTAGAGAGAAAGTGATATCTGAAGGTCTAGCTTTGGAGTTTAGATAAGGAGGGGAGGAATTTATGCTAGTGTTAGTATTAGCAGCTTTTCATTGGTTTAGGTTTTTCATATGGCTAAGAGTTTAGGTTAGGTATCAGGTTATTTACAAGTTTTAATATACTATCAATAAAGTGGGAGCTAAACATGTCAGCAATTTGAGATGGTTCTTTATCAAGGGCAGGGATGGATTTTGTATAATTTCTGAGATACGTAGTGTAGAGATAAACTTCCAGAATTTTCAAAGGTTATTAGTTTGGTAGGATAATTGTTGGGAGAAATAGTTTTTCTTGTGTCAGCAATTAGTAGCTTTTTTTGCCTTATTGCAAGGTTACTTGTATTTCATTTGGTGAGTTTCATTCTTGTTTTTATGACATTCTTTCCAGGCTCTACCTCTAGCTATTAGAACTTGTTTTGTGGCTTTTGTTAGCTAGGGCACATGATTTATTTTTGCCATTTTTGTTCTGAGGGGAGTTAAGCTATTGAGGGTGTCTAGGAAAACATTGTTGAAGTGAGTTAAAGCATCTTCTAGTGGCAGTGTTTTTAATGGGGACCAATTTATAGCTTTTAAAATACTATTAAATAGTTGCTGATTGAATTGGATAAGTTTCTGGATGTCCTATAAGTGTGTGGTTTGGGATCATGAAGAGGGGCTCTATAGGTATATACTGGTAAGTGATCACTTAGGGTATTTGGAAGAGTGCTTGAGCTGTAGTATTTATGGGGATCATTTACTAGGATCCAGTCTAAGGTTGCACATGGTTGATTGTTGTTTAGAATTCTGGTAAGGCTAGAGATAAGTTGTGTAAATCCATGGAGGTATTTACTGTTAGTAGGTGAATCAGTGACTAGATTTAGCCAGTTAATATTCATGTCTTCCATAATAATAGTTTCTTTTGACATACTGTCAGTGGTCCAGGCAAGAAAGTCTTCCAGAGTTGGGATGTTATGGCCTGGTAGATTACTCCAATACAAATTCGTTTAGTTATTAATTTAATTGATGGGAGGAGAGGAGAAAAGGAGCATTGGATTGTTGGAGAGTGGATTTATTACTAAGGTGTTATGGTTAATTAGGGCTACACCACTCCTTTTTAAGGGTTCTGTCATTCCTTAAGATATTATATCCATGAGGTAGCAATTTGGTGTCATGAATATGTCCTTTAAGACATTTTTTGGTAACTGCTACCATATCTGGGAAATAGTGTGGTAGCCATGAGTTAAATTCGATGATTTTATTGCATATACTAGATATATTCAATGTTATTAGCACAATATTTTTAGAGGAGGTGGATTGGTGGGACGTGGTTGGCTGTGTTGGTCTGGAATTTGGATTAATGTCTCCATATTGGGAAAGTATGAGAAGATGGGTTAAGAGGTGATAGAGAAAGCTAGCTTTATTAGTGTGCCTATAGTCTGTATACAGTACAAGTTTGGTTTTGATTGATATAGGAAGCCATTGGACTTTAGTTAAGTGAATATTATTAAATTCAAATAGGGAGGATGTTATACTAGAGATGCAGTTATTATGGACATGAAGTGGTAGGGACTAGGTAGATGTTTTTATAGGTGCAGGTGTTATGATGTATGTCAGAGACGTGGCATATAACAGTAAGCCTAATGAAGTGAGTAGAAGTATTAAGAACATGATATGGTGTGAGAGAGAAGGCATGGTGTAGGTTTAGAAAATAAAGACTAAGGTATGGAGACAGCAATGGTGAATGAAGGAGGAAAGAGTTATTACGAGATTAAAATTATGTATGGTATAATAGAAGGAGATTGTAGGTTGAAAGTTTTGAAAAACTGTTGTGGGAACATGAGGAAAATATCTGTTGAGTAGGTGTTAATGACTTAAGTTAAGTGATAAAGAGTTTATTGGATGTTGTCAGCAAATGGGTGGAGTTAAGGTAACTATAAATGTAATTGTATGGGGGTGGGTTTGAATGGAGGTAGGGTAGGGGAACAGAGTGAGTCTGAGCAGAACTGGGGTGAATGGAGCAGGCTGGACTCAATTCACAAGAGTGTAGGCCACTGAAACAATCAGTAAGCCACTATGTTTTTATATTTTTCTGTTGTGCACTATCCTTAATATGGTTTCAAGATCAATTTTACAGATGAGAGAGAAAAATAAATACCAGATGCTGCTTACAGAATTATTTTAAACTGGTGACTAATCAGTTACTTAGTAGTACAACTGTTTGGGGGTTGGGGCAAGAATCAAATAATTACAAAGTGGGAGAGAGAAGAAATAAAAGAAAACACAGTGCCACCAAATGGAGCAGGAACCAGTAACACTATGCTAAAAGTCAGTAGGAGAAAGGTATAACTAGAACAAAAAAGGGAGGCAGGTTGGACCCAGTGATGTGTTATGAATGACTGCACAAACAACAGAGTAGCAAACAACTGTGTTATATTGCATTAAACATACATAGAAAAGTTTGAGGGTCTTTTCCCGTGAGGAGTCTACAGTAACAGTATGTTGGGTCTTGAGTTAATGGCCAGTTACAGTTAGTAAGAGACAAGACTGAGCTTAACATCTAAAATAAAAAGAGGAGGAGAACAGCTATATGAGTCTGGTGAAAAAAAGCCTGCTATGGTTTAACTAGTTTACTCTAAAAACAGAGTAGTAGGAAAGGTATACAAGAGTTAGTAAGAAAAAAATAAAGATGTTCATCATTTTCACTACCCAGGACATAACAGGCAGCTTCAAAAATCTCTAGCTCCCTCTAATACCTTCATTCTGATTACTCAGCCCTGTGAAGGGAAATCAGTAGTCAGAGTAAAGCTTTCTTTACTACTTTCTTGCTTCCACATGAAGTAGCAACTCACAGGAAAAGCATCTGGCTTATAGCCTCATTTCTGGCAGTTACATACCCAGAGGGGACCCTCTACACACATTTCTTTCTTTTACAAAGAAGTATTTTAATTTGTGGCTTTAAATGGTATTTCACATTTAAGAACTCAAGCTTACTTTTGCATATCAGATGTTTCTGTTTAGGGACTGCTATTTTTAGTGCATACCTAATTTGGGCGCTATTTTGTATGAAAAGTGCACTGCTTGTGTAAACTTTAACTTTTTTTAGAAAGCATAGCGATGTAAAGTGTTTTGAACAGGCTGTGATGGCTCCTCTTTACCCCAGACAAGTAATCAAGGAGCTTCAGTCATCAGCACTGACACTGGTGAGAAGCAGTCACTAAAACAGGGATGGATTTACACAGTATTTCAAATGCAGCTCTCTGCATCCAACACAGTTTCCCCAAGAGCATCCAGGGAACATGCTTCACTGGGACTGGACTCTCTGTCTCTCCAGATACCAAACAAGACCCGCCTTGGAGCATTGTGTCCCAGTTCCAAGTATCTGGCACACACAAAGAGTTTTTGCACACACACACACACACACACACACACACACACACACACACACACACACACACACACACACACACACACACACACACACACACACACACATTTGTAAATGGCTGACACAGATTCACAAGCTGTATCCCCTATCTCCAGATTACAGAGTAGCTGCCACCAGCCAAATACTCTAAGGTTCTTACAAGGGGTAACCAATAATACTGTATCAAATTAATATTGATATGAATGGTAGAGTGTAACTGAAGCAGTAGAGCTTTTCAGAGTGGCCAAAGTGACATTGAAATAAGCACAGGTACTCTCACAATACTAAAATTATTCACTAAAAGACTAGCCACAAAGAAAATTATAAAAATATTTAAAACTGGACAATAAAAATAGAAAACAGGAAAATACTTAATAATTAGTTACAATAAACATCAGATTTTTCAGTCACAGGAAGTATAAAATAACACAGTTGGATAGAATCTCACGTACAAAAAAGAAACAATACTAGGCTATTCTTGCAGTACTTTTCCTAAGTAAACTAAAGAGAAACTGTCCCTAGTTAACTCACTTAATATCACAAAACAAGATGTAATGCTGAGATGCTCACTTCCACAAGGCAAGATGAAATACTCCACACACTGAATGGTACAACTAACAACTACTAGCAACTATTACAACAACTGAATGACAAGTGAACTGTGATAAATGACATAGATCTTTTATCTCAGATGCCAAAGAAAAACAAAAACAAACTGCTGCTGCCAGAATTCCATCCTTCAGCTGGTTATCAAATTACATTACATCTAGTCACATGACTCTAGCACAGTTCACATTCAGAACTCTGTTAAGATTCTATTGCTGGGTTTTTAACTTGAGGAAATTTTACAAACAAATTTTTAATACAAGCATCTGTAGAAATCAATTTAACAGTCAAATGACATAAGATTATTTACAAATCTTCAGCCAGCTGTGTTAGCATATGCCACACATGCACTATCTTACTTCTGCTGATACAGCTGGCAATACCCCACAATGTCACAGCTCAATCACCCCTTTGAAGACTCAAGATAGTTTTTCAAGTGACCCTGAAAAAAGCATTGTTTGAGAGAAAGGGGCCTGTCTGGTAACTCATCAAACTATACCCTGTCTTGCGAATCCATCCCCATTGGGATTTCTGTAATCTGGACTGGCTAATACATGGGGTCCTCCCAAAGCCCCATTATGCTTGTAGAATGCCTGCTCTCAGACTGGGGTCCACACACCTTATCTGGCCTGTTTTTCCTTGTCAGGTCTGTGATGGGGGCAGCTATTGTACTATAATTGGGAACAATCTTTCTATAGTACCTCACTGTCACCAAGAATGTCCTGACTTGCTTTTTGGTAACAGGGTCAGGCCACACCTAAATAGCTTCCAATTTGGCAGGTTCTGGCCTGAACGTACCACTCCCTGCTCTATTTCCCAGGTAGGAGACCTCTGTCATACTCACCTGGCACTTACTGGGCTTAATGATCAACCCTGCCCTTTGCAGTCTGCCTAGGATCTCCCTGACATGCTGAGGCTTCTTTGCTTTAACACAGTACAATTTGTAGTCCTGCCTCCTGATTAGCAGGTTTACCATGTAATTAACAATACTGACCTTCCTTACCACTTTGAATGGTCCCTCCCAAACGTCTTGCAGCTTACTGTGTCTGACACGAATGAACAACATAACCAGCTGTCCCACAACATACTCTTGGGCTCCAGAATTCCTGTCATACTAGATCTTTTTCTGATGTTGGACTCCAGCTGGGTTCTCCAGGGCCAAACTCATGAGCTCCCTAAGCCTTGTCCTGAGGTTTAGGACATTTGCCACAACAGATTCCTTGAGGGATTCACAGTCATTCACCCACCCGCTCATCACAAATTAAATCTAAAGTTCTTCTCACCTTATGCCCATATAGTAACTCGAGAGTGAAAAAACTGTGGATTCCTGGGGTACCGCTCTATATGCATTCAGCAGATGGGGCAAATATTTGCCCCACTCTCTCCTAAAGTTGTCTGCAAATGCCCATAGTATGGTCCTTAGTGTAGAGTATAACCTACACAAGACCCATAGCTACCATATCTGAAATGGCTTCTCAATCACAGGCAAAGGCATCAATGGAGCCTTGAACTTGTCCCCCTGCATTGCCTACCTTGTGGCACTGCTCACAGGTCCTGCAGAAAGTACAGTTGTGTACACTTACCATAAATGTAGATGTTTGAGTGTATTCACTGTTGCAGTCATTACATTTGGGTAATCTGCTTGCAGGTTGCCCTAAGTCAGCCTGATTCACAAAGTCTTGGGTCCTTCGTCGGTTGCTGTCCCTTCTTCCATGATGTCAGGTCATCAGGGGTATAAAACATGCAGCCAACGCCATTACATCAGTTTTTCTTGCCCCAGATGTCAGGTGCCCCCCTAATGGGGAGCAAATAAACATAAAAACTCAAAGGTATACCGCCAACAAAAAGCAAATACACCAAAAAGGATTTTAAGCATAGTAAAGGAAAGTAGAGGTATAGCCAGAAGAAGTTAGGGGGCTGGAGGGAGGGTAATCAGGACTGCAACAGTGAATACACTCAAACATCTACATTTATGGTAGGTGCACACAACTGTACTATGTTCTTTGTGTTTCACTGTTGCAGTCATTACATTTGGGTAGATTTCCAATGCTATGGTTGGGAGGAGGCATTTATATAACATTAGGGCCAGCTATAAGGCCCTGCAAGACAACAGTGGCAAAGCCAGCTCTGGATTTAGAGAAAATTGGCAAATGATAATGCTTGGTGAAAGTATGTACAGAACTCCAGGTAGCAGCTTCTAGGATGTCCCTGGTAAGAACACCTCTGAAAAAGGCTGCAGAAGTAAATGCAGCCCTGGTGGAGTGAGATCTGATCCCGTGGGGGATAAGTTTTCCATGGGGCTTATAGCAGAAATTAATGCAATGGCTTATCCATTTAGAAATGGTTTGTTTTGAAATAGCCTTCCCCTCTACCCCTGCAGCAAATGCTACCAACAGTTGTTCAGATTTTCTTCAAGGTTTAGTCCTGTCCAAGTAGAATCTAAGTTGTCTGTGCACATCCAAGGAATGTAGAATCCATTCCCCTTTGTTCTGTGGATTGGGAAAGAAGGTTAGCAAATGAATGGACTGATTAAGAGCCACACTGGATACCACCTTGGACATGAAGGATGGACTGGTCCTGAGTGACACCCTGCCCATATGAAAGATGATGAAAGGCTCCACTGCCATAAGGGCCTGCAATTCAGATATGCTTCTAGCTGAAGTTTTTTGCTAAAAGTAAAGCTGTTTTCCAAGAAAGAAATCATAAGTCCACAGTAGCAGCTGGCTCAAAAGGAGGTAGAGTGAGTTTCTCCAATACAAGGTTAAGGCCCCAGGCAGGGGTTGGAGCTCTCCTGGGTGGTCTCAAGTTTTTGGCCCCTCTGAGGTACTGCTTGAGCAGAGGATGAGAGAAGAGGGGAGGTTCTGTGTTATAATGAGCTGAAATGGCTGAGGTGTGGATTTTAATGGAGGAAAAAGACAGGCCCTTGTGAAGCATTTCAGTTAAGTATTGCAAAATCTGAGGTAAATTGGGCGCTGCTGTGCTCATCCCTTGAGATTGGTTCCAGGCACAGAATCTTCTCCATTTTTCAGCATAAGATTTTCTAGTTCTAGGCCTCCTTGCCTCTAAGATGACATCCATCACAGGTTTGCTGAGGGATGATAAGGGTGAGTTTAAGTAATTAGCCAGGCTGCAAGGTTCAATGTTGGAAGCTGAGGGTGCAGAATCTGGTTCTCCTGCTGAGACATCAGGGAAGGGTTCTGAGGCAGGTGCCATGGAGATAACTGCGACACACTGCGCAGGAGGGGGTACCAGTGTTGGTGCGGCCAGTCTGCAGCAATCAAAATCATCCTTGGTTTGTCCTGTTTGACTTTTAGTAGAACTTTGGAGAGCAGAGGCAGTGGGGGAAGGCATAGACTGATAGGTTTTTCCAGCTGAAGAAAAGAGCATCCACTTTCCAGGCTTGTTTGTGGGGAGTCCTTGTGCAAAACTTGTCTAATTGGTAGTTCTGGGGGGAGGCAAATAGGTCTATGTCTGGGCTCCCTCATTCACTTGTCAACATGTAGAAAATCCTTGGTTCCAGTTTCCACTTCTGTGGGTCCATGAGGTTTCTGCTTAGTCCATCTGCCAGCATATTTAATTTTTCTGGCAAGAATTGAGCTTGTAAGTGCACTTGGTAGCTCAAGGCTGTGTTTGATGGCTAGACTGCAGAGGCGGTAGGAATGTGTACCCCCCTGCTTGCTTATGTATCACATAACCGTGGTGTTGTCCGTCTTTACCATTAGTTGTCCTGGAAGAATGTAGTCCTTGAAGGCTGTCAGAGCATTCTGTACAGCTAACATTTCTTTTTGATTGATATGTAGGTGCATTTGACTTGGGTTCCATTTGCCCTGAATGCACTTCCCTGCCAGGTGAGTCCCCCATGCATAGTCTGATGCATCTGTTGTTAGGGTTTGGGCAGCAGGGGGTAGTGTGAATGGTAGTCCCTTGTTTTGGTGGCAGGCCTCTGCCCATCAGAGGAACTCTAGGCATAGGAAAGGTATGATAGGAATCATTGTTTCTAGGCTGTGAGAATGTTGACTCCATAGGCTTTTTAGATACTACTGTAGTTTCCTCATATGCAGTCTTGCATATGATATTAGAAGAATGCAGGAGGCCATGAACCCCAAGGCTTGCAGTATTTGTCTTGCAGATAGCAGGATTTTTGTGGCCACTTGTTTGAAATAGGTTATCAAATGAATTTGCTTTGCTGGCATGAGGTAAGCCATCTGAGAAGTTTTATTCAAGCTTGCTCCCAGGAATGTAATTTGTTGACATGGTACCAGCTGTGATTTCTTTTTGTTTATGGTGTACCCCAGACAAGTTATAACCCTTTTTACAAATGCCAGATGATTCAAAATATGCCCTGGCTTTCTGCCTGAATTAGACAATCGTCCAGGGATAGGTATATTTGAATACTTCTTTGCCTGCAAAATGCAATAACTGGAGCCAGGCACTTCGTGAATACTCTGGGCGCAGTAGACAAGCCAAAGGGCAGTGCAGAGAACTGATAATGCGAGTATCCTGCTTTGAAGCGTAGGTATCTTCTGCAAGATTCCCTGATTGGGATGTGCAAGTATGCTTCTTTTAAATCTAGTGTTGGCAACCAGGCGTCTTTACCTAGCATAGGTAGCAATTGGTGAAGAGTCAGCATCTTGAATTTTGGAATCTCCAGAAAGGTGTTTAGAGTAGACAGGTCCAGGATTGGACACCATGATTTGTCTTTTCTGGGTACCAGGAAAAGTCTGGAGTAGAAACCTTGCCCCTTTTCCTCTTCTGGTACCAGTTGAATAGCCCCCATGCTTAAGAGAGAAAGTACTTGTTTTTTAGCCTCTGCCCACTGATTTGGGGGCAGGTCCGGCCACCCATTTGGTGTTGGCAACGTGTGGAAATGAAATCTGTATCCCTGGGACACTATATTTAAAACCCATTTGTCCTGGGTTATGCGTTCCCAGTTCTTTGCATGAAGAGCAATCTTTCCCCCCAAAGGGGGTCAGAAGATAACTGCTTGGAAATTTTAAAAGGAAGTCATTGAGACTGTTTGCCATAGGGGGTGTCTTGTTATTCCGAGATTTGGAAGAGGAGGCCCCCCACTGCTTAGATCTGAGAGTCCCCTGGGACTGAAACCTGGGGTTTTTGCTGTGCCTGGGTTTGGCTTGAGAAGACCTGGAAGGGACTGGAAAGGACCAATTCTTAGTAGGCCAGTGCCTACTAAATCTAGGAGGTTGCACTTGTAAAAAGTCTTTAACAGTTTGCATAGATTTAGCTCTATCTTCCATATTTTTAAGAACTTCTTCAGCCTTGTTAACAAACAGGCGGTCCTGATTTAAAGGAGCATCCAACAATTTAGCTTTAACATGATCAGGCAAAGATTGCTCCTTAAGCCAAGCATGCCTTCTAAGCACAGACCCAGTAACAGCAGTCCTGCAAGAGGTCTCTAAAGAATCAAAACCACATTGCAAAGTATGTTTTCCAACTTGTTCAGCAGAATGCATTAAGTCCTGTAAATCTTTATTTTCCACACAGTCAGGAATCAACATCATTTTCTGTTTAAGCAGTCCAATGACATGTTGCTGATATTTTAACATATGAAATTGGCAGTTTAAAGCTCTGATTGCCAAGGATGCTGAAGTATAAACCTTTTTACCCCATCTATCCAGTGTCCTGGAGTCTCTATCAGAAGGGGTAGGATTTTTAGCAGTAGAAGCCTTAATGCCCTTGAGCCCCTGAGAAATAATCTCTGGATCTGCAATAGGATTTTTGAAAAGGAACTTGTGTGACTCAGGAACCCTGTAGTATCTGTCAGGTTTACTAGGAGCAGGAGACAGGGAAACAAGGGCCAAACTGGATTCCGAGAAAACATCATCAACAATGTCTAGTACAGGAGGAATAGCCAAAGGCCTATGCTGAGGTAGAAGAAGGAAATCCCTAAGCCTCTTTTTTGAATCAGAAAATTCCTGGCTTTCCCAGTGAAAATGCTCCCTTAAAGTATGCAAGGTTTCTCCCCAAAAGAAAAATCCTCTGGAGGGAAAGCAGAGGGAATAGAAACCTCTGCATCAGAATCCTCATAAGTAGGTAAGGACACATCCAGGTCATCAGAAGAGTCAGAAGAAACAGAATCCTGATCAGAAGATTCATAATCAAGCTCAGCCCTAGGCCTCTTGGCGGGGGTTGACTACCCCTGATTAGAGTTATTAGATCTTAAGCCATTTTTATCATTTGTTTTTTAGGCATAGGGGCCTGAGCATGAGGCCTGGGCATTGTTTTTTTTTAGATATGGATCGAGATTTAGGTCTTAGTAATGAAGGAGGCGTTGATTTAATATGCAAGTTCGTAGGCCTGAATACACCCTCAGAAGCCGGTGCCTGCACAGTGGCTCCAGACCTATCCAAGGTAGAGACATCCGCGGGTTCCATAGTTGAAGTATCTCGCAGCATACCGGACTCTGAATGGGTCTCAGTAGAGGCCTGCGAATCAGAAGTAGCAGGTATCAGGGTCTGCAAAAGCGCCTCACTGAGTACTGGTGAACTGGCGACTGGCTTAAGAGAAGTGTCGTCGGCAGTTTTGAACCTTGGCGGCCTGTCTCTGTCTTTATCTTTGCGTTTTTTCAGAATCCCGGTAGTCGGATGGCTAACCGACGACATTTCTGAATAATTAAACCGAGAACCGGAATATTTAGAGGCAAAAATATACCGATGATGGATAGTGTGCTGATTAAATAAAGCACAAAACCGACAGCAAGGTACGTTGTGGTCAGGGCCTAGGCAAGGAATACAGTACAAATGAAAATCTTTATGAGGTATTTGCTTTCCACAAGTAATGCAATTATTAACTTTTACTGACATCAGTAAGGAGCAAGAAAAAGTTTCCCCAATGGGGTACTTAGCTTTAAGTTGAAGACTTCAGTTCTAAAACTCGAAAACGAAAATTTCAGGAGTCGGCCGACCGGCACTGCGAAAGACTGGTGTAATGGTGTTGGCTGCATGTTTTATACCCCTGACGACCTGACGTCATGGAAGAAGGGACAGCAACCGATGCAGGACCCAAGACTTTGTTAATCAGGCTGACTGAGAGCAACCTGCAAGCAGATTACCCAAATGTAATAACTGCAACAGTGAAACATGAAGAACATCCCTGTTATATCCTTTGCAATCCCAGGCTAATAAAAGGTCTGTATAATACATCTCTTGGTATGCTTTATGCCCATATTACCTGCAAAATTAAGGTGATAGGCTGTGGCTAGAGGTGCCAGACAGTAGGCTCTGGGCACTATCAACTGATGTATCATCTCACCCTCTAGCCCTCCCTCAAGGGTCCACTCTATGTACAGTAACCCTTTGTTCCAGTATACAGACCCTCCTTTTATTTGTGGATCAGGTGCCTCCTTACCTATCTCCCTCAAGTCTTGTAATGTAGAATCCAAAAGCTGAGCCTGTCTCAGCTCTGTCTATGTAACCTCCCCCTGCTACCCTTCCACAGGAAGCCTAGTATCTTCTTACAGTGGTATCTCCCTGTCAGCCTGCATACTACCACTCACCTCTGTCCTTGCAGTCACCTTGTCCATGCGAACATCACTACCTACCAGCAACTGTGGTTCACTTTCAAGCTCACTGCTAGAAGGCAGCTCCCTCCCTGAAATAACTACATCACCAGCTACAGCTTCAGGCATGGGATCTGTCTGCCCCCCCAGGCTGCTAAGCCTAACTGCCTGACTCCAAGCCTTACTGCACATAACTGCATGCACACAAGGTACTACATTATCAAAATCATTCCCTGTTAAGACATATGCAGGGATATCCTCAAACACACTTACTTGTGTGTTCCCTTTTCCACCCTCCCAATCAAGGTGAACCCTAGCCAAAGGTATTTAGAGTGGGGTCCTTCCTAAAGGTTTAACTGGTGTGGACTGTTCAAGCAAGTACTGTTCTTCTTTAATCACTGAAGGCTTCACAATGGTTATGTCAAAAGCTGTTTCTTCCTTAGCAGTGACATGTCTTACATACTTACTCTGGTGACAGTTTTGTACCTGTGTTGTCTCCAGACAACTTACTACTGACAGGCAGTTATTCCCACTTACTAGCTCCCTTACTTTTTGTTCCTCACCTTGCTTCAGTGGACATTTGTATGCTACATGACTCCTATGGTTACATTTAAAACATCTAAGCATTGATCCTGGCTGTGTACCTGAACTAGTGGCTTCCCCTGTTACTGGTAGACTCTGGTGGGGTGATTTAGGCTGCCCACCATGGGTTCCCTTATATCCATGTGCAGCACTGGGTATCCACTTCTTATGCAGTGATGTCCTGCTTGCTATGTACAGATCACCTTTTATCCCCTGCGCATCTGCAGAGTTATATTCTCGGTCTTCCAACCAAATTCTCATGTCCTCAGTCAAAGTGCTAAGGGCTTGTTCCCTCACCAAAAGGTCTGTCAGTTTTTCAAAAGTGGTAACCTGACACCGACTCCCCACCTATGAAAGTAAGTACTTAATTCAGCAATATAATCACAAACACTTCCATTTGCCTTGCATCTATGCTCACAAAACTTTTTTTCTATAAGCATCAGGTGTTAACTTAAAACAGTCTAGCAAACATTGTTTTACTTTTTCATAATTTAAACAGTTTGTATCAGACAATTTGGAAACAGCAGTTACAGATTTATCATGGAGTAAGGGGCTCAGGAGCCGTACTCCAGAGCTCTTGGTCAACATCATACTGTTTACATACCTTTTAAAAGATATGAATAAAACTGTCAAAATCAGTATAATCTTTAAATTATGGAAGAAATGTACTGGCCTTTATTGCTGCTGGGGTTTGGTTACTCCCTTCTTCATTACTTCCATGACCCCGTTGAAGAGTCAGTATCTCCTTTTCAGTCTGGCATTGCTTCTTCTTTTCTTCAGCCTCCTAATGTCACAATTCATACTGATGCTGCTTCTCCCTTTCTTCAGCCTCCAAATGTCACAGTCTCTCTTCAGTCTCCAAATGTCACAGTCTCTCATCAACCTCCAGTCTCTTTAACTCCAGATGGATTTTTAAGTCCTCTGAGGGAAATGTGAACTGTCCTGTTTCCAAAGGCTACACATCCCCATCACCAAACTGGTTATCTCCCTGATTGTGGACCATGCTGCAGCTGTGATTAAGGCAGTAATCATATCCTCTCTAGTCAGGTTGGCATGCACCACTCATCTGGCTTCCCACACCTTGGACAACTGGTTCTTTGTCAGCTTACTATAGTTGTCTGCTGACATATTTCTCTGCTTTCATAGGTTCATAGGTTCATAGGTTGGTACTAAGCTATCAGCCCTAGGGCCTATACAAGCCTAGCCATAACAATTATCTGGCTATTTCTTCCCACACTATTTACTTCCCTGGACCCCTGTCTAGCAGGGTGAATGATGTGATCCCTGGGGTGAATTTCCTTTCTCCCATCCAATCGTCAAGGTTCCTTTTGAAGAGGGCCAAAGAGGCACTCTGCTTGACATGTATGGGCAATCTATTCCAGAGTCTGGGGATTCTCTGGGTCAGGAACCTATCCCTCTAGCATGTTTTTGTTTATTGTGATGACAAGGTTTAGATCCCTGGAGTGTGTGGTTCTGAGGGATTGGGATTTCTTTAAGTGTAGCATGTCCAACAGCTCTGGGTTTGACATGGCCTTGTATGTTAAGTAGAGATTGCCTCTGAGTAGACGATATGCAACAGAGTTTAGCTGGAGTTTTTTAAGGTGGTCAGCGTAGGGCATCTACTTTAGGCCTGTGATTCTTTTAGTGAGGTATTTCTGCGGCCTTTCCAGTTGTTGCAAATGTCTTGAGAGGTACATACCAAATGGGGCATTGTATTCTATAATGGGTCTAATGAGGGATGAGTACAATGGGACAATGACCACCTTTTTTCTGGATGAAAAGCCCTTAGTGATGAGGTGTGCCACGTAGAAGGATTTCCTGACTGTTGTGGTGATGTGGTTATCGAATGTGAGACCACTGTCCACCTGTGTCCCTAAGCCTCTTAACACACTTTCAGTGTTTAATGTAGTGCCACCTATATGATAATTCATGGGTACATGTTTTTTCCCAAAGGGGATAACTTTACATTTCTTGGCATTGAGCTTGAGCCCATGGCTCTGGTACCAAGCATCTGTTTCTGTAAGGCCCTTTTGTAGAGTATCCACATCATTTGGGGATTCAATAATGGCTCCCAGTTTGCAGTCATCTGCAAACTTTGTTAGCCAGAGTCCTTTAGTGTTGGCCTGTACTTCAGAGAAGTAGATGCCAAACAAGAGTGGTCCCAGGACTGAACTCTGAGGTACTCCACTTGTCACTTGTCTGGAGCTGGATTTGGAGTCGGCTACTTTTACAGTGTGGGTTCTATCAGTAAGCCAGTTAGCAACCCATTGGGTGATGTAGGGATTAATGCCCAGCTTAGTAAGTTTATCTATGATTCCAGAGTGGGGGATGGTGTCAAAGGCCTTGGCAAGGTCTAGATAGGCTGTGTGGACCACCTTACCCTTGTCCATGGCTCTGGAGACTGATTCGAAGAAGTCAATCAGGTTCAGGAGACA
Source organism: Protopterus annectens (assembly GCF_019279795.1). Classification (NCBI taxonomy): domain Eukaryota; kingdom Metazoa; phylum Chordata; order Ceratodontiformes; family Protopteridae; genus Protopterus; species Protopterus annectens. The sequence continues at coordinate 1,725,135,178 of NC_056743.1, read as the reverse complement.
AGATCGGCTCTTCACGAACCCAAACTGGGTGGGGTCCAGTGTTTGAAGGTTGCCAATGTTGTTGTTTATAAGTTCCATGATAATATACTCCATGGCCTTGCAGATAAGGCTTGTCAGACTGATGGGATGGTAGTTTCCGGGATCCAAGGTGGATCGCCCCTTGTGGAGTGGGATAACTGTAGCTCTGCACCACTCAGTGGGCACGAAACCTGAGGTGAGGCTATGATTAAACATGACACTTAGGTGAGGTGCCACTTCATATTGTAGTTCATGTAGTACACAGCCCTGGATGTCATCTGGTCCCATGGATGCTGTATTCTTAGCTTTGGAGAGTGCATTTTTTTACCTGTGTGGCCGTTATTACCAGAATTTGGCAATATTCCGGTATTGAGATGGGCCATTTAGGGGGTGAGAGGGGGTGAAGTTGGCACTGAATCAATCTGCCAGGATATTGGCAATATCCTTTCCCTGACTAAACTAAAAAAATAAAAAATAAAACTGGTGCGACACTGAAACTCTGAAAGTACCTTTGGGGTTGTTTTGACACACCACACACAGTGACCACTTACTTATAGGCTACTGAAGATCAATTAAAATATCACTGCTCTGACACCAATATGTGATGGTCCCTATCTTTACTCTAGGCCAGCAGTCAAGGAGCTCTAATCCTCACCACTGACATCAGTGAGAGGCAGTCACTAAAAACAGGAATAATGGATTTACACAGTATTTCAAATGCAGCTTTCAGTATCCAATGCAATTTCTCCCAAGAGCACCCAGGGAAATGCTCCACTGGGACTGGACTCTGTCTCTCCAGATACCAAGCAAGACCCACCTTGGAGCACTGTATCCCAATTCCAAGTCTGGCACACACAAACTTGAATATCTGATTTCACAGACACACACACACACACACACACACACACACACACACACACACACACACACACACACACACACACCTGGGAAAAGCTGACACACATTCACCACCTTTGTCCCCTCTCTCCAGATTACAGGGAAGCTGCACCAGCCAAGTACTCAAAGGCTCTTACAAGGGGGAAACCAATTATATTGTGTCAAATTAATACTCATATGAATGGTAGAGTGTGGCCAAAGCAGTAAGGCTTTTTGGAATGGGCACAATGATATTGAAATAAGCACAGATACTCTCAAGATATTAAAAGTATTCATTAAAAGACCAGCCACAATGAAAAGGTATAAAAATATTTAATAATGGATAATAAAAGTAGAAAACAGGAAAAGACTTAATATTTAATTACAATAAACATCAGAGTTTTCAGTCACAGGAAATATAAAATAACACAGTTGGATAAAATCTCACATGTAGAAAAAGAAACAATACTAGGCTAAGCTCAGGGTACTTTTCCGATCTAAACTAAAGATAATCTGTCTCTAGTTAACTTACTATCACAAGGTAAGATATACTGCTGAGATGCTCACTATAACAAGGCAAGATGAGATACTCCACACACTGAACTGTACAACTAACAACTAACAACTACTATCAAGTGTTACAACAAATGAACTATAATAACTGACACAGATGTTTTATGTCAGATTCCAAAGAAAAAGTAAAACAAAAACAAACTGCTGCTGCCAGAGTTCTGTCCTTCAGCTGGTTATGGAATGACATCACATCTAGTCACCTGAATCTGGCACAGTTCACATTCAGAACATTGTTAAGATTCTATTACAGCATTTTAACATAAACAAATTTTACAAACAAATTTTTAATATAAGCATCTATACAAATCAATGTAACAGTCAAATGACATAAGCTTATTTACAAAACTTCAGCCAGCCATGCTGGCATGCCACAAGACTATTTACAAAACATCAGCAAGTCATGGTGGCATATGCCACACATGCACTGTCTTACATTTCCTGGTACAGCTGACAGTACCTCACTTCACACGGGTAAGAGTGATTATGGGTACATCAGTGCTTGTATACACTTTGTGACACTGTATCTTCCATTTTTCTGTCTGTGTGTTTTTGCTTTTGAAGGATTTCTGGCAGTAATTCGTGTGCTGCTTATGCATTACTTTGATAGGGAACTGGGTACTTAATTGTGAGTGTGCTGCTTGTCAACACCTCTTGACAATGTACCATCTGACCCACTAATTCCAGCAATGGATCCCAGTTTTGAGACCTCATCTTCAGTTACAGACTGGATACATATCCTACTCCTATTGTTCTCTGTCTCACTGTATACATAAAGAAAACAAAACTTACTAAAGAGCCTTTGCCAATACCACAGACTCAGTCAATGCTACATCTGACAGTTGATGAATCTGTAGTGGCATCTTTGTTTCCCTAGACCATTTACGTTCCTCTCAGGCATCCTCTGTTGTAGTACTTTCAGCCACCATGAACCAGGAATCAGACCACATCCTCAGCATCTGTTCTCTTCTCTGGGTCAAGAAGTCACTCTAGGAAGTGCTGCTCAGGATAGCCAGAGAAAGAGACCTCTAGATGGGGCAGAAGAAGGTCTTCAGCCAAAGTTTTTTTTCTGCAAAGATAAAAGTTTAAACACTGTTCATCTGAAGACATGGTGATTATTATAAGCAATGACTTTTTTACCTATGCCAGGCAATTATTACAGGCTGTTAATTCTAGTGCTCAGAGATCCTTACAAGAGAAAAATGTCAGTAAATACATTATTGAGCAAAATTTGTCAGAGGATTCTGGCATAGACAGAGACAGGGCTTATTTGCCAACAGATTCCCAAGCCCAGTTCTCATTTCAGAGGAAATGTGGTCCTTTCAACTGCCTTGCAATTTTCCTTTTCACATACAATAGCCAGGATGAATCTGCTGTTTGTGCAACTGGTGGAAGTTCCCCATGAAATGAGGACATATGATATGATACAAATAGAAATGCATCATTCCACTCCAGTACTGTGTACTGTGCCAGCCTTGGAAGAAGTATTTAATGCTGTAATAATTCTGATTCTCAACCCTCAGTTCCCCCAAAAGGCAGATAGACTTTACAAAGTTTCTCAGACTAACAAACATTTACTCTCCCACCTTAGGTCTGACCCAGCAGCTATCTCTACATCTTCTCCAGCTATGAATAGACAAACTAGTTTCCACCACTCCTTCCCCTGCTGACAAAGAAGGAAAGGTATTGGGCATATTTGGTAAAAGAATATTTTCTTCTTCTACTTTGACATATAGAATTCTTAACTATCCAGAACATATATGGAAGTTGATTTTGCTTCTTACAAGACAGTTTGAAGGAATTTTCTGCTACACTTCCTTATGAAGGTAGTTCCTATCTGAATCCCTTGTTTCTAACATGTCTAAAGTATTGAAACATGTCTTAAAGAGTCTGTATGATTGCACTGATATGTATGTAGGACCACTGCTATTGCTAAAGTGTTGAGATGTGCCTGGGAAGGCAAACAGAAGTCGAATGATGAAGTTTTACTTTGGATTTATATAAAGAAATTTTGTTTGGCCCATCTGCTACTCAGGTCCTCAAATGAGTTGATGAGAGAGGAGGAGTATTACAGGGAGTTTCTAAGATTTTTCAGACCCTGCATATAAATTTCCAAGATCCTCTTTTCTTTAACAAAAAAAAAAAAAAACAGAACAAACAAGCCCTGCCTTCTCAAGCCAAATTGTAGGAGTGTAACAAGAAGAAACAAGGATATTTACCAAAAAGGGATAGTCTAGTACTACAAAATGAGTATGGGTGCATTATTTCCCTTTTCTCCACCCCTCCTGCCCCTATATCTTGAACTGTAACCAAAAAAGCATTTTTTTACATCTTCCTCTGGCAACTTATTGTTTCAGGTTCCTGGGTGCTAAAAATGGTTCAGGAGGGTTACAGTTGGCACAGGATAAAAATACTTCCTTTCAGGGAAGTTTCTCCCCACCCCCCAAATCAAAAATATTTTTTCCTCATGCTCTTTAACATTTTCTCACCCTCCGAGTCACAGAACCAGTGCCTTTAGATCAAAGGAATAAATAATTCAATCCCAGAATGTTTCTGGTACCAAAGAAAGAGCTTTTTTGGGACCAGTTCTAGATCTTTCCTTTATGAATCAGTATGGGAAAGTACCACAATTTCAAGATGCTGACCCTTCTGAGTCTGTTACCTTTCAGCCACCAAGGGAGTTTATGGTGCCATTAGATCTAAAAGATACATGTCACCACATTCCCATAACCATGGGCTTCAGGAAATTTCTCAGATTCTCTTTCTCTGGGTAGCATTATCAATTCTCTGCATTACCCTTTGTGTTGTCTACAACTCCTAAGGTATTTACAAACTGTCTAGCTCATTGCAGACTGAATGTCTGATTTACTTATCTTTGCAGAGTCTTTTCCCAGATGTTAAAAGTCCTTAGAATGCATCTGTTCTCTTTTGGCTTATCTGAGATTCCAAGAAAATGTTCAGAAATCATCTTTAGCCCTGTCACATATGATTGTCTTCCTGGGTTGTCTTATAGAGACCTCTCAACAAAAAGCATTCCTTTAAAAAAAAGCCTTTTTGACACAGGAGAAGGCGATTTTTATCTGAAAACTTTCCAGAGCTTTTCCAATCAGTTTCATCCTTCTACAAGAGAATTCTTCAGGATCATAAAGTTCATGATTTCAATAATTCTCATGATTTGTCTTGCAAGGATACATATGAGAAAAATTCACTAGTTTCTAAAAATTGCATGGACCCAAAATTTTCATCCCATGGAATTTAACGGAATTTCAGATTCCAGTTTTGGGCTTTGTCAAAAAGAATTGCATTAGTGTAGACATCAAATGCAAACAAACCTATGTCTCCCCTTCTTTCCTCAACTCCCAAACCAGTCTGTAACCACAGACGCATCAGAATGTGCATGGGGAAAGTTTCATTGGAGGTAATGTTGCAAAGCCTTTGGAATTCCTCTAACAGACCAAAGCATATAAATGTCAAATAAATGTTGGCTGTGATTCATGCCTGAATTTTATTAATTATTTGTGGTACCCAGGACCTCTACTGGTAATTACAGACAGCACCACTGTTCTGTGGTACATAAACAAGCGGGGAGGGGTCGCATTATCTTACTCTCTGTTTAGGCTGGCTATGATAGCTTGGTAGTTAGTTCTTCAGCAATCCTTAACTCTCCAAGCAACTTACACACTGTCAGAGCAAAACATAGTGGCAGACAATCTGACCCTGTCCAGAACAGTCTCTCATAAATGGATATTGTACAAGGGAGTCTTCCAGAAATTGATATAGTTGTGGGCAGCAGCTCATATAGATCTATTTTCCTCCTTTCAAAACTGAACAAATTCTGCTGCAGGGATCCTTGCATGCAAGGGTGGAGAGCAGATGTATTTTCTTTTCCAGAGGCAAGAATGTTCCTTTATGCCTTTCCACACTTTCCACTAGTATCCATGGTATTTCTGGAGATTTAGAAGATAAGGACCCTCAAAGATTATTGTGGTGACTTCGTTTTGGCTCAAACAACAATGGTTCCCCCCTCTTATGGAATTGGCCAAAAGCAATTACCACAAGCTTCCTCACAGACTGGACCTACTCACAGAAGACAGGGGGAGTTTGACATACCTCATTCTCAAACATCTTTGACTATCTGCAAGGATGATTTCATTCTAATTCCTTTTAGGCGTTTATTTCATGATGTTGTGCAGCAGGTACAAAAGAAGACAAGAAAGTCTGCTACTGGAAAATTCAATAGTGATAAATGGAAAATATTTTCTAGTTGGTGCCTAAACAAAAACTGAGGTCCCATCAGGGAATATGTATCATTTGTGGTGACATAATTGTGTGAGTTACTATCCTCTACCATTTCTTATTCCTCTATCAAGGTACATATTGTGACCATTTCAGCATGTATGTCAATGGATCCTCCTCTTTCTTCTCTGGTTTTAGTGAAACAGTTTCTCAACTGAGTTTTATACCTGAGACCTTCTCGTAAAAGGGCGACTCCTTTTTGGGATCTTAACTTTGTGCTGGAAAGTTAATTATGTCACCATTTGAACTTGCTCATCCAGAAGATTTGATGTTTGTTATATGGAAAACGGTTCCTCTCATTGTTCTGACATCTACAAGAAGAGTATCTAAGTTGCAAGCTCTCATGGTGGCTGAGCCCTGTTTTGTTTTCAAGGGATAGGGTCTCATTAAAAAAAATCCCCCATTCTTGCCCAAAGTGGTTTCAGAGTTTACTTTAAACCAAGCAATCAGTCTCTTGGTCTTCTATCAATATCCTAATAACCGGGGAGGAAAAAATATGTAATTTGGATGTGTAGAGGTAACTCAGGTACTGTCTTGACAGAACTAAGTCCTTTAAAAAGGCAAATCAGCCATTTAGTTCTTATGATGTGTTAAATACAGGATAACCTACATCAGTATTAGACTATTTCAAGATAGTTGTCCTCAACTTTGCTTTTTGTTATACCCAACATGGTAAACAAGTTCCAGACAGTATTAACTCATTCACTTCAGAGCAGCTCAGAAAATGCTGCCTGCTTACTTCCACCACGGGAACAACAGTGCAGCCTGAGCTCATTTTCAGAAAATCCATTTGTAATACCATACAGAAAACAAATCTTCATAGCTCTTTCACCATAAGAGCTAGACTAAAAATGTAACAGCAAAAGTTGTTCAGCAGGCACTGACCTTTCCAACAGTGCAAATATTGATAGTGCATATCTAAGTCATTATTAAATATTTGCCAAAGAATGATGATGCTGTGCATATTTTTTACCTTTTTGGTAAGACAAATCACAATATATTGGTGAATGTACCATGTAGACCCATACAGTTTGTAACTGATTTATTTGTATGAATGTCAGCTTTAAAATGATACCTTAACCATTACTGTGTGATGCTTCAGTATGGAGATATTCACAGAAATATGATTATTATATTTCTCATAATTGATAAATAAACAAAGCATAATATCTCATCACCTGTAACAGAGAGAGACTACATATCAGTGTACAAGTTGTGTATCTCAATGTCAGCTTCAAAATGATGCATCATTTGTGTCATCACCATATTCCCTTGCAAAGATATGGGCATAATAATGAGAAATATTGCAAATGTATAATTTTCATACTCCTACAAGAATAAACAAACTGTGATAGCAGTACATGTTTACTGCATACGGACACAGTTCTTTTACCATGTTGTAAGTATTAATACAGTCTTCAAAATGAGGTATTACTTGGGATATTGACATGCTCCCTTGCAAAGTTATTTACCAAAATATGAAATAAATCATAATTTCCATAACCTAAGTCCTAAATAAACTCTGATATCTGTACATGTGTACGGCATATAGACACAGTTCTTTTACCATGTTGTAACTATTAATACTGCCTTCAAAATGAGGTATTATTTAGCACATTGACATGCTCCCTTGCAACATTATTTTCAAGATATGAAGAAAAATCATAGTTTTTGTAACCTTAGTCCTAAACAAACTTTGATATCTGTACATGTGTACAGCATACAGAGTTATTTTACTGTGTTGTACGTACTGCAACTCTCTTCAAAATGAGGTATCACTTGGCGCAATTACATGCTCCCTACCAAAGTTATTTACCAAAATATTAAAAAAATCATAATTTCCATAACCTAAGTCCTAAACAAAATGTGATACCTGTACATGTGAACAGCATACAGACACAGTTATTTTATCATGTTGTATGTACTGGAACTGTCTTCAAAATTAGGGTATCACTTGGAACAATTACATGCTCCCTAGCAAAGTTATTTAGCAAAATATGAGAAAAATCATAATTTCCATAACCAAGTCATAAACTGTAATATTGGTGCATGTGTACAGCATACAGACAGTTATTTTACCAAGTTGTATGTACTGGAACTGTCTTCAAAATGAGGTATCACTTGGTAGAATTATGTGCTCCATACCAAAGTTATTTACCAAAATATCAAAACAATCATAATTTCCATAAGCTAATTCCTAATCAAATTGTGATATCTGTGGATGTGTACAGCCCACAGGCACAGTTCTTTTACCATGTTGCAAGGACTAACACTGTCTTCAAAAGAGATATTACTTAGCATGTTGACATGTTCCCTAGCAGAGGTACAATTACAATTCTTTTACTGTGTTCTAAGTAGTGAAAAAAGGTTTCCATGAAATGTAATAAACTTTCACTTACCATACTGCTCCTTCTTGGTCATGGTTGTTTTTCATCTTTTTTTTCACTAGGTACATGTTGCTAGTATGTCATGCATTGCTGCCGTCACACCATTGTGCAGATCTCTCAAGAACCGTTCAATGCCATCTTAATTTAGGTGAAGTCCGTCACTTCTAAACAGGTGATCATCTTCTGCAGTGATGCTGTTGTGGCTAATTGTAGATCCACCAACCCTGAGCATCAATCCATAGATTAAACTATTCTGCAATTGTCTGGCCTTGTGCACTGCCTGTGGGTGTTTGCATGTCTCCAGCTCTGGCAAGGGATTATGTCAGACCACACAAAATGACAGTGTGGCCACCATGACTACATGTGTTCAAAAATCTCTTTGATTGCAAACTTCAGCTGTCAAGTGGATGAGTGATGACATCGTTCCCTCCAATGTGCAAGACAAAAATGTCAGGCTCAGGGTAGATGGAACACTTCTCTTCCAACAACCACAGGAGTCCACCCTAATGCACACCTCTTCTTGCAATCCAGTGTACCTTCACGCTAGATGTGGGGAAGCTCAAGTTGTAGTATTTTTTTTTTATTTCCGGAAGCATGTCTGGCAGCACAGTGAATGTAGGAATGGTCACACACCCACACTCTCACTTGTCATTCCCCTGCTCCTGAAGCCATTTCAGTGTTCTAAGGTAGAAGTACTTGCACAGGGAAGAAATGCAAGTCGGTTACTGATGATGTTTGAGGGATTTATTGCATTACTATGACATGTTGCTGTTTGTCTTTTCGGCTTATCCCGGTAAGGGGTCACCACAGTGGGACTCCAGTCCGCTAATGATTGGCAGTAGATTTTTATGGTGCCGAGTTGCCAGCCTGACGCCCAACTTTCAGCGAAGGCACACCCATTCACACATGTCTTTCGAAGGACACGCGACCGCGGGGAGGACATGCAGACTCCACACAGAAGGCACTCCCTGCACACTAGCTGAGAACTGAATGGGAGAACCTCTTGCTGTGAGGCAACAATATATCTCATGAAAGCAGCAGACACAAGGTAATGAACATTATATACTATTACATGTCATAGTAATGTAATAGTATATAATGTTCATTACCTTGTTTGCCTGTTGTAATCTTCATTGCTATCCACATAACTGTGCTGCTGGAATAGCACGGCCAGAGCATGACAGTTTTTTGTGTCTGCTGCTTTCATGAAATATAATGAAAGCATTGACTATGGCCATATCCCATAACCAGAATATCATAAAAACCTGGCATTTTAACAGAGGTATGTATATATATATCCACTGTAGTGAGCATGTGATACAGGAAATTACTACATGATATGATGCTCAATTGCAGTAGTTCACAAAAATATGAAGCATATAACCACAATGGGGACCTTACAGTGTATCACACAAATTGTAAAAAATGACATAAAGAAACTGGTGGGGGTGGCATTGAAATTACTACACATAGACAAAAAAAATCTGGCTTGTGCATTCATCAGTGTGATAACGACATCTTCTTTTGTGAAAAACAGTGACAGCTGCTGAGAGTTTTACCTGACAAGTGATAATGACTCAGTGCTATTTTGTAACTGTTGTCATTATTAATGTGCTAATGACCTACATTTCTTTACTGCAAAGTTATGCATGCTCAGACACAGGTGATAACTGCTTCACATAACCTGTTGAGTAGGCATTCATTATATTACCTTGTGCAGCTGTTATGTAACACAGACTCATTATCATCTGTTAGGAGAAGACCTTAATAATTCAGTAAAAAATGGTATAACACGGACATATTACTAAGCCCTTCCTCCCACCTAAATTCCAAACATGACTGACAAAGCCAGGAAAAATGCACAAAATATATGGTAGCTCCATGCTGGTACTAGTCAGCAAGTAATAACTGTTGTCTCACTCAGGCAAATACTGAGTATAATCAGAAATGGAATAATACAAGCAGAAATGTCAAAAGTATATGGTTGCTCCATTTAATAATTACTCCAAACAGTAGTAATTCATTTTATATCACCTATCAATCCCGCTTGGTACAATAAGACCATGAAGTAAAAACGGTAGAAATATTGTCAAAAATATCTGGTTGCGTAATGCCAACAATCAGCAATACAATAAAAGCCTCTCATACCACCCAGACATTATTGAGTTGGACGAAAGACTAAATCAGAATATATTTAAGGAACATTTGGATATATTTATCAGAACTGTTCCTGTTATCCATCATTCCAACATTTCTACAAAATCAGGGACACTTTTACAATATTATTATTATTGTTACCTAGAGATATTAATGGAATAGGAAAGTGATTTACTAGAACATTTTTTGAAGTAAAATAAGTCTATAACCATGAGTATAATAGTATTCTCCTTATAACCACGAGTATAATAGTATTCTCCTTATAACCATGAGTATAATATTATTCTCCTTATAACCATGAGTATAATAGTATTCTCCTTATAACCATGAGTATAATAATATTCTCCTTATAACCACGAGTATAATAGTATTATCCTTATAACCACGAGTATAATAGTATTCTCCTTATAACCACGAGTATAATAGTATTCTCCTTATAACCATGAGTATAATAGTATTCTCCTTATAACCACGAGTATAATAGTATTCTCCTTATAACCACGAGTATAATAGTATTCTCCTTATAACCATGAGTATAATAGTATTCTCCTTATAACCATGAGTATAATAGTATTCTCCTTATAACCATGAGTATAATAGTATTCTCCTTATAACCATGAGCATAATAGTATTCTCCTTATAACCATGAGTATAATAGTATTCTCCTTATAACCATGAGCATAATAGTATTCTCCTTATAACCATGAGTATAGTAGTATTCTCCTTATAACCATGAGTATAATATTATTCTCCTAATAACCATGAGTATAATAGTATTCTCCTTATAACCACGAGTATAATAGTATTCTCCTTATAACCATGAGTATAATAGTATTCTCCTTATAACCATGAGCATAATAGTATTCTCCTTATAACCATGAGTATAGTAGTATTCTCCTTATAACCATGAGTATAATATTATTCTCCTTATAACCATGAGTATAATAGTATTCTCCTTATAACCATGAGTATAATATTATTCTCCTTATAACCATGAGTATAATAATATTCTCCTTATAACCACGAGTATAATATTATTCTCCTTATAACCATGATTATAATAGTATTCTCCTAATAACCATGAGTATAATAGTATTCTCCTTATAACCATGATTATAATAGTATTCTCCTTATAACCATGAGTATAGTAGTATTCTCCTTATAACCACGAGTATAATAGTATTCTCCTTATAACCACGAGTATAATAGTATTCTCCTTATAACCATGAGTATAATAGTATTCTCCTTATAATCATGAGTATAATATTATTTTCCTTATAACCATGATTATAATAGTATTCTCCTTATAACCACGAGTATAATAGTATTCTCCTTATAACCATGAGTATAATAGTATTCTCCTTATAACCACGAGTATAAAAGTATTCTCCTTATAACCACGAGTATAATAGTATTCTCCTTATAACCACAAGTATAATAGTATTCTCCTTATAACTACGAGTATAATAGTATTCTCCTTATAACCATGAGTATAATAGTATTCTCCTTATAGCCATGAGTATAATAGTATTCTCCTTATAACCATGAGTATAATAGTATTCTCCTTATAACCACGAGTATAATATTATTCTCCTTATAACCATGAGCATAATAGTATTCTCCTTATAACCATGAGTATAGTAGTATTATCCTTATAGCCATGAGTATAATAGTATTCTCCTTATAACCACGAGTATAATATTATTCTCCTTATAACCATGATTATAATAGTATTCTCCTTATAACCATGAGTATAATAGTATTCTCCTTATAACCACGAGTATAATAGTATTCTCCTTATAACCATGAGTATAATATTATTCTCCTTATAACCATGATTATAATAGTATTCTCCTTATAACCACGAGTATAATAGCATTCTCCTTATAACCATGAGTATAATATTATTCTCCTTATAATCACGAGTATAATATTATTCTCCTTATAACCACGAGTATAATAGTATTCTCCTTATAACCATGAGTATAATATTATTCTCCTTATAACCATGAGTATAATATTATTCTCCTTATAACCATGAGCATAATAGTATTCTCCTTATAACCATGAGTATAGTAGTATTCTCCTTATAACCATGAGTATAATAGTATTCTCCTTATAACCATGATTATAATAGTATTCTCCTTATAACCACGAGTATAATATTATTCTCCTTATAACCATGATTATAATTGTATTCTCCTTATAACCGTGAGTATAATAGTATTCTCCTTATAACCACGAGTATAATAGTATTCTCCTTATAATCATGAGTATAATATTATTTTCCTTATAACCATGATTATAATAGTATTCTCCTTATAACCACGAGTATAATAGTATTCTCCCTATAACCATGAGTATAATATTATTCTCCTTATAACCATGAGTATAATATTATTCTCCTTATATCCACGAGTATAATAGTATTCTCCTTATAACCATGAGTATAATATTATTCTCCTTATAACCATGAGTATAATAGTATTCTCCTTATAACCATGAGCATAATAGTATTCTCCTTATAACCATGAGTATAGTAGTATTCTACTTATAACCATGAGTATAATAGTATTCTCCTTATAACCATGATTATAATAGTATTCTCCTTATAACCACGAGTATAATAGTATTCTCCTTATAACCAGGAGTATAATAGTATTCTCCTTATAACCACGAGTATAATAGTATTCTCCTTATAACCACGAGTATAGTAGTATTCTCCTTATAACCATGAGTATAATAGTATTCTCCTTATAACCATGAGTATAATAGTATTCTCCTTATAACCATGAGTATAATATTATTCTCCTTATAACCATGATTATAATAGTATTCTCCTTATAACCATGAGTATAATAGTATTCTCCTTATAACCATGAGTATAATAGTATTCTCCTTATAACCATGAGTATAATATTATTCTCCTTATAACCATGATTATAATAGTATTCTCCTTATAACCATGAGTATAATAGTATTCTCCTTATAACCATGAGTATAATATTATTCTCCTTATAACCATGAGTATAATATTATTCTCGTTATAACCACTAGTATAATAGTATTCTCCTTATAGCCATGAGTATAATATTATTCTCTTTATAACCATGAGTACAATATTATTCTCCTTATAACCATGAGCATAATAGTATTCTCCTTATAACCATGAGTATAGTAGTATTCTCCTTATAACCATGAGTATAATAGTATTCTCCTTATAACCATGATTATAATAGTACTCTCCTTATAACCACGAGTATAATAGTATTCTCCTTATAATCATGAGTATAATATTATTTTCCTTATAACCATGATTATAATAGTATTCTCCTTATAACCACGAGTATAATAGTATTCTCCTTATAACCATGAGTATAATAGTATTCTCCTTATAACCATGAGTATAATAGTATTCTCCTTATAACCATGAGTATAATAGTATTCTCCTTATAACCATGAGTATAATAGTATTCTCCTTATAACCATGAGTATAATATTATTCTCCTTATAACCACGAGTATAATAGTATTCTCCTTATAACCATGAGTATAATATTATTCTCCTTATAACCATGAGTATAATAGTATTCTCCTTATAACCATGAGTATAATAGTATTCTCCTTATAACCATGAGCATAATAGTATTCTCCTTATAACCATGAGTATAATAGTATTCTCCTTATAACCATGAGTATAATAGTATTCTCCTTATAACCATGAGTATAATAGTATTCTCCTTATAACCATGAGTATAATAGTATTCTCCTTATAACCATGAGTATAATAGTATTCTCCTTATAACCACGAGTATAATAGTATTCTCCTTATAACCATGAGTATAATAGTATTCTCCTTATAACCATGAGTATAATAGTATTCTCCTTATAACCATGAGTATAATAGTATTCTCCTTATAACCATGAGTATAATAGTATTCTCCTTATAACCATGAGTATAATAGTATTCTCCTTATAACCATGAGTATAATAGTATTCTCCTTATAACCACAAGTATAATAGTATTCTCCTTATAACCATGAGTATAATAGTATTCTCCTTATAACCATGAGTATAATAGTATTCTCCTTATAACCATGAGTATAATAGTATTCTCCTTATAACCATGAGTATAATAGTATTCTCCTTATAACCATGAGTATAATAGTATTCTCCTTATAACCATGAGTATAATAGTATTCTCCTTATAACCATGAGTATAATAGTATTCTCCTTATAACCATGAGTATAATATTATTCTCCTTATAACCATGAGTATAATATTATTCTCCTTATAACCATGAGTATAATAGTATTCTCCTTATAACCATGAGTATAATATTATTCTCCTTATAACCATGAGTATAATATTATTCTCCTTATAACCATGAGTATAATAGTATTCTCCTTATAACCATGAGTATAATATTATTCTCCTTATAACCATGAGTATAATAGTATTCTCCTTATAACCACAAGTATAATAGTATTCTCCTTATAACCACGAGTATAATAGTATTCTCCTTATAACCACGAGTATAATAGTATTCTCCTTATAACCATGAGTATAATAGTATTCTCCTTATAACCATGAGTATAATAGTATTCTCCTTATAACCATGAGTATAATAGTATTCTCCTTATAACCACGAGTATAATAGTATTCTCCTTATAACCATGAGTATAATATTATTCTCCTTATAACCATGAGTATAATAGTATTCTCCTTATAACCATGAGTATAATAGTATTCTCCTTATAACCATGAGTATAATAGTATTCTCCTTATAACCATGAGTATAATAGTATTCTCCTTATAACCATGAGTATAATAGTATTCTCCTTATAACCATGAGTATAATAGTATTCTCCTTATAACCACGAGTATAATAGTATTCTCCTTATAACCACGAGTATAATAGTATTCTCCTTATAGCCATGGGTATAATATTATTCTCCTTATAACCACGAGTATAATATTATTCTCCTTATAACCATGAGTATAATAGTATTCTCCTTATAACCACGAGTATAATAGTATTCTCCTTATAACCATGAGTATAATAGTATTCTCCTTATAACCATGATTATAATAGTATTCTCCTTATAACCACGAGTATAATAGTATTCTCCTTATAACCGTGAGTATAGTAGTATTCTCCTTATAACCATGAGTATAATATTATTCTCCTAATAACCATGAGTATAATAGTATTCTCCTTATAACCATGAGTATAATAGTATTCTCCTTATAACCATGAGCATAATAGTATTCTCCTTATAACCATGAGTATAGTAGTATTCTCCTTATAACCATGAGTATAATAGTATTCTCCTTATAACCATGAGTATAATATTATTCTCCTTATAACCATGAGTATAATATTATTCTCCTTATAACCATGAGTATAATAGTATTCTCCTTATAACCACGAGTATAATAGTATTCTCCTTATAACCATGAGTATAATAGTATTCTCCTTATAACCATTATTATAATAGTATTCTCCTTATAACCACGAGTATAATAGTATTCTCCTTATAACCATGAGTATAATATTATTCTCCTTATAACCATGAGTATAATATTATTCTCCTTATAACCATGAGTATAATAGTATTCTCCTTATATCCATGAGTATAATAGTATTCTCCTTATAACCATGAGTATAATAGTATTCTCCTTATAACCATGAGTATAATATTATTCTCCTTATAACCATGAGTATAATATTATTCTCCTTATAACCATGAGTATAATAGTATTCTCCTTATAACCATGAGTATAATAGTATTCTCCTTATAACCATGAGTATAATAATATTCTCCTTATAACCACGAGTATAATATTATTCTCCTTATAACCATGAGTATAATAGTATTCTCCTTATAACCATGAGTATAATAGTATTCTCCTTATAACCATGAGTATAATAGTATTCTCCTTATAACCATGAGTATAATAGTATTCTCCTTATAACCATGAGTATAATAGTATTCTCCTTATAACCATGAGTATAATATTATTCTCCTTATAACCATGAGTATAATAGTATTCTCCTTATAACCATGAGTATAATAGTATTCTCCTTATAACCATGAGTATAATAGTATTCTCCTTATAACCATGAGTATAATAGTATTCTCCTTATAACCATGAGTATAATAGTATTCTCCTTATAACCATGAGTATAATATTATTCTCCTTATAACCATGAGTATAATATTATTCTCCTTATAACCATGAGTATAATAGTATTCTCCTTATAACCATGAGTATAATAGTATTCTCCTTATAACCATGAGTATAATATTATTCTCCTTATAACCATGAGTATAATAGTATTCTCCTTATAACCATGAGTATAATATTATTCTCCTTATAACCATGAGTATAGTAGTATTCTCCTTATAACCATGAGTATAATATTATTCTCCTTATAACCACGAGTATAATATTATTCTCCTTATAACCACGAGTATAATATTATTCTCCTTATAACCATGAGTATAATATTATTCTCTTTTATTAGGGGTACTTCATAAGTTTTGGTCCAGAAGTCTTTGATTCTGTGAGGGATAAAGCAGGACACAGTTAAAATGTACATGAAAGCCAGGGAAATTTATGAAAATAATGGACACTTTAGAGTTACAGCTCTACAAACAGTGTTGTGGTTAACACTAAGGCAACCATGACAACTATGTATGCAAACACACTCTGGTTAACTACTAAAAACTGGTTAACTACAAAAAAAACATAGTAATCATAATAATCATAGTGATAGTTTGTCTGGCCATTATAATGTGTCTGTAAGGTGTGCCAAACTCCCACAATATATGTGGACAAGTACTATTTTACATCTTTTCTGCCTTTGTCTGCAACAAAAATAGGCCCCTGTCCAGCTGGACAATTTCATTTACTAGAAAACGATAACTCTTTTCCTGCGATACCTATAGCCTGCACTGTGATGGACAAACCAACAGAACGCAGCAATTGTAAAACTGGAGTACATCTGTTTGTGTATTGTCCATTTATGAAAAGGCTTTTCCCAGACACACTAAAGGATTATTTTATACAGTAACCCCTTCGGTTGTTTGTGTTGTGTATGCAGAAGCACCAAAATGACAGAGTGAACTATGTTGCTCAGTGTTCACTTCAGCAGTCTGACTATGTATGCACAATCACTTCCCTGATGCACAATGAAGCATTTCCCCAAGCAACCCGTTCATTACTATGTCCAGGAATACACATGCACCAGCATGAGACATTCACCCAAGCAACCCCTTCAGTAAAATATTGAGGTATGCACAATCACCAAATGAAACAATTAACCAAATGACCCATAAGTAACATTGGGTAGTATGTGTAATCACCACAATGAAGCATTCCACCAAGCGACATGTTCAATAAAATGATGCATGCACAAGTGCCAGAGTGAAATATTTCATCAAATTAACCTTCAGTAAACTTCTCTTCCCTTGAAGCTCACAATTCCTTGAAAATACAATTGAAACTCATGCAGCCTGGTAGTTGGGGTAGAGGATTCAGGCTCTTGTTTCCTGTAGCTGAGGTATAGAGCATGAGACAAATCAAATTACTAACCATCTGCTAGACATTACTAGGGCATTTTTTTCGCACACAAACACACGCACACACACACACACACACACACACACACACACACACACACACACACACACACACACACACACACACACACACAAACCTCAACCTCAAGAAATCCAGACAAAGCCTAAAATCAATAGGTTCAGACTATAAGCATTGCTCTCGTGAACTTAGAAAACTGGTAGAATAACAGGATTTGTGTTAGTATGCATTTTCTAAAGAAAATTAAATGTAAAACTCAAATGTCCCTTATTGGAACAGACCAAAATCCAAAATATGGACATTCTGCAAAAATCTGGACAGTTGAAGGGAATGCTACTGCCTTTTAAAAGCCATCAACTGTACTATACTAAAAAGACATGATGCTGTCATATATGTCAACACCATATTCCTAAACACTATAAATTGCCCTGTTACTCCCCACAGTTTGAAGGAAGACTTACAACTCTGCTTGGTTTTTCAGGACAAACTAAAAAGCTTACGGTAGCGACAAGTAAAGAAAGATTGCTAAAACAACAAAACCACTAATATCCTTCAAAATCAAGGGTAATGAGGAGGATGTACATGTGGCTTTTGGTGGACAGGGTAAGCAAAAACAAGACGATAGTGTTGCAGGAGAGCTGAGGGAGAGAAAATGGATAGCAGGCAAAGGGCAAGGTTTGCACCGAATGTGGATTCCTAAAGGGAATAATGTGTACATAGATATGCTGAAGATACTACATAGATGATATGGGTTTCTGTAAATCTTAAGAAAAAGGAAGAGAATTTCAGGACGAGATTATATACTATTCATGCATTTTTGTTTGCATTTGTTAATGGTACTGATCCACATGAAACCTTTAAAAAGTCAACCCAGAAGCATTGTCTGGTAATGTGACCTACAGTCACACAGTAGGCATACAGAGGTTGAAGGAATCAAACCCTGTGCATGGATCACTTGAGGAAGCTTCCAGCAGATTTTTAGTTGCTATGTAAGGGCTGAAGTCTCTAACTAGCAATACTAGTTTGTGAGGAGACTGCTAAATATTAAAGCATTTGGAATAATGCTGGTGCTGATGGGGATTAGCAGAAGTGGACATGGCAGGTTAAAACATGCAGCAAAATTGACAGAGCCACATCTCACACAGAAATAGTTGTTTTTTTCCCCCTTGATTTCTACTTGCATTGACTGCCTTCATCGTGGCTAAGTTCTGGAAGTAAGGACAAGATTCGCTTGAAAAGAGATTAGTCGAAGTTAACAGAATGTTTTACAAAGAGGGTTGTAGACAAATGGGAGATTTTTTTCTGAAAAGGCTTTAGTGTAAAAAAAATGGTGAATTCAGGAATGGATGGGGCACAAATTAACTGTAAAAACAGAAGTAACATACAGGTTGACAAAAATCATGGCACCTCAACCACCTAGTAGGAAAACAAAGTGAGTGGGTGGGTCTAATAGTCACTTTCCACCAGTTATCTGTTTCTATGTTAAGTTCTCTAACAGTTGACATTCAGTTCTATGGTATTTCAATTACGTCCTCTAAAAAATAGATACCCTGAAGAGCATGTATTTATTTATTTATTTATATTTGTTGACCGGGAGTGTCCGACTGGACGTAAGTCCATTTTCATCGGAGGCCCGGGAAGAAAAGCTCCACAGTTAAAATAAACAGACAGTAGTTACATTGGATTACATAGCGATTAACAATTTACATAGCAATTACTTACAACATATTTACAGATGAAGAACATAGTACATCAGTAGACAACTAGAATCTTTATCTGTGAAGTACATAACAGACATTAGCAAATGTTACAATAAGAAGTTCCTGCTATATAATAAGTACTAGGCTTATGAGCATCTGAGCTTGCTATAATGAAGGTAGTTAGTGGAGTGGAAAGAAAGGTAGTAGTTGGATGGGGTGAGTGATATTAGAGTGGGAGTTGCAAGGGCATAGCCAGCATGCTTTTAGGTGCACTTTTAGTAAAGTTTTGAAGTGGGTGCATGATGGTATAGGGGTAATTGTGGGTGGGAGGGAGTTCCATAATTTGGCTATGGTGCAAGAGAATAGTGCTTCACCAGCAGAGTTATTGGCTTTAGTGATCTGCAAGTGATTTTTGTTGCTGGATCTTAGTGGTCTGGTGGTGCGATAGGGTTGGAGTAGATTCTGGAGGGATGGGACATTTAGTGCATGGTTTACTAGTTTGTGGGTGAGTAAGAGTTGATACCATTGAAGGAGGTGAGGGAGTTCAAGCCAGCCCAGTTCAGCAAGTGAGAGACAGTGGTGACTACGGTAGGATGCCCCTGTGGCGAATTTGGCGATTTTGTTGTAGCAGGTCTCTAGCTTGTTTAGATATCATTGCCTTAGGTTGGTATATATTGGAGAGGCATAAAGTAGAGTGGAGATAAGGTGGGAATTTGCTATTGAAATCTTTGCTGCTTTGGTAAGAAGTTGCTTATTTCTGTATAACGCTCCTAGTTTTTTGTGGACTTTTTTATGGTCATGGATATGTGAATGTCAAATTTTAGTTTATTGTCTATTTCCACTCCTAGCAATTTGGTGTGTTTAGTTGGGTATATAGTGGTGTTGTCTTTTGCTGTGATGTTAAAGTGAGAGTTGTTTTGAGAGCATGGTCCCAACTCTGCTCAGTTTTTTTACCATGTAACATGATTTTAGTTTTGGAAACAGCAATAGCTTATATTCAAGCAGCCATTTCTCAAACTGAAAACAAAAACACACCAGGACATCCTGATTTTCAGCAATGCAAGGGCTACAGTACAGTTATCTGTAGAATTAATGAAGGCCACAGTCAAGTGACATGATTTCTTCAAGTGCTATCTGTAAATCCAAGGAAAAGCAGCACACCCAAAACAAACTGCAGAAACACCACTATCTGTTGCATTTATGCTCCAATACAGGTAAGAGCAATTTCATCTGGCTATATCCTTGTAAGACAAGGAACTAGGACAAGGTGGATTCACTAAGGTGTGCTTGGAAAGGTTGCACAAGTGAATGAAATGATTAAAACAAAAAGCTTGCAATCGCAACTGCGAATACGGAAACAGTACCGGCATTCAGCCGTTACAGCACTATATCTCACAAAACATATAATGTAAATACCTGCCATTACTTACTGCTAATTACCACAAAAGGCAAGCAAAAATCACACATATTATTTTGCAGTTCAAAGGCTTGCAGTTACAATGTGAAAATGTTTAACAGGAACCTTCTTCTGAAGAGACAGATGAAGCCTTACCTGCTTCAGCTCAAGCGAAGTTGTTATTTTAACTTTTACAAACAAGTATCACTGCCTTTCTCTGTTAAAATGGAAAGTTCTTTTACAGGTATTTCCTTTCACTACAATATGTATCATATCACTTCTGCTCTCTCCTTGTTTGATTAAAAAAATAAATGAATAAAGGAGCAACCGCAACTGCAAATAGAGAAACAGTACAGGCATTCAGCAGTTACAACACTATCTCTCACAAAAATCTATAAAGTTCTAATACCTGCCATTATTGACTGTAAATCAATGACTTACACAAAAGGTAAAAATTTGAAGCAAAGTCAGGGATGTTTGACAGAATTAGGGACTATTTTTAATATGCATACACCAGTGTTAGTTTTATAGTCACCTATCATACTAAAGTACTTTTGAGTTCCAAACAAAATAAATTTCTACTTTTCTGACAGGTTGTTTGGGTCAGTAGTTACAAGAAATGTATAACAAGGATTAAATGTATGAATTACTGCAAGTACAAAAAGAAATGTGATGGAGCAATTTCAGAGAGGCACATTCACATACATAATCAGCTTGCTGTGATCGTAAGAAGATACAAGGTGCACAGTAAGCCGATTTTCTCAAAAAATTAAAATACAACAATCTGTCAACTCCACACTTAAAAATAAGTTGAGAAGGTAACTGACAGAGTTCAGGTACTTTTTCAACTTATTTTTTTAACAGTGGAGCTAAAACATGAGTAAAAAGTTATTCACGCTTGAGGAAGGCACTCGGTTGTAACAGCCTACCATTCCTGGCGCCTCAGAGAGCACTCAGCTGTTAAGTGCAGAGGTGTCATGTGAAGGCACTCTGCACATTCTACTAGAGCTTTGGCTTCTAAGATGGCATAAAAATATTTCAACATCAGTGGTAAATAATTGCTGATGGAACCATGGTTGTTGGAGGGACTCTAGAATACTACTACTGTATATACTCCTGGATCCATATCCGTCCTCATCCCAGATTGGAGGAGCATGGTAATCAACCCATATAGCTTAAAGGTTACTGCAGCAGTGAGAATGATGAACTTAGTATAGTTGTATAAGTTGTACTTACCCATATCGGTAGATGTAGGTGCAATGACCCCCCTCCCCCTTCTTGTGTATATAGTTACTGACTTAGATACAAACTGTTTTTGATAGTATTGTATCTTTTTGAATTTCAGGATGAGCATGCTCCCTCTTTCCTTATGGGCAAGAAATTCCTGAAGAAAGCTTCACTCTGCTGATTTTCCTCCACAGGGCTGATCAATCACCCAGTCAGAGTGAATGTGGGGGGAAGAACTCAGAGTTTTTTAAGCTTGCCAATTGTTGTCTCCTGGGCAGGGCACAAGC
This sequence comes from Protopterus annectens, assembly GCF_019279795.1. Lineage (NCBI taxonomy): Eukaryota > Metazoa > Chordata > Ceratodontiformes > Protopteridae > Protopterus > Protopterus annectens. The sequence continues at coordinate 1,725,112,656 of NC_056743.1, read as the reverse complement.
CAGTATATTCTGGAGGCTGCTGCAGCAGGGAGGAATTCAAACATCTACTGTTATGGGCAGTACAACCTATACAATTGTATTTGCTTGTCCATTGTTTTAGATTTATATAGCATTACTGCTTCCACTCCTTATCTACTTTATATTGCTGCTGAGTTTTGTAGTGCCCAGTGCACCACCTGGTCTGATACCCCCCACCCCCAGTTATAAAAAGTGATGTATTCTCCTCCATGATTGAGAAGCAAAGTAAAAATCATTAAAAAAAGTACTTCTAAATAATTGCTGCATGCTACATTCTATGATTACATAGTGCACAGAAGTGATGGTGCTTCAGCCCTCACAGCAAATACAATACTGGCATTTGGGTTCATGGCAGTATTGCACTAACACTGGTTAGGATTTGCAGATCACCTACCCAGACACCTTGTGCCTAGGGTGGATGACCCTTCACTCCACCCTGTCTTCTCTTCTGCCCTAAGCTAAACCCCTTTCTCACTCCCTAAAGCTTACAGTCTCCTACAGCTCCCTAACACTACATTTTCTCCTTCCTAAAACTCCCTTGCCACACCCTAAACTCCCTTCCTACTTCCCAACCCTAAATTTCTCCTCCCATTCCTAAATTATAATCACCCTCCTAATTGCTCCCTGAAACCCTAGCTACACACTCACCCTATTCCACTCCCTCTCCATGACTGATGCACTCACCTCACTCAAATTCAAATAATGTGTTCACACAAGGTGCTGCAGCTCCACTTTCCACATTGCTGCCACATGTTGCCCGAACTGATATTAGAATTTAAGAATGAGCAGTAGTCTGTGCAGGCTACAAGACACTTCAGACCCTGACTTTGAGACAGTGTCTTCAAGAACCAGGGACCTGGGCACATGTAGTAGACCCCCCTAACACCACCATAGTACTCAATTGTTCAAATGTGGGTAGTAGCTCTAATGTTACTGCAATGTGCATCAGTATACAGTAGGCCAGCTTTTTTTAATCCAATTCTCTTGCTACCTTCTCTGTAGTGTGACAAATGAAGGCAGGTTTCCAAACATTTTTCTGTCAGTTTAGGGTAGAGAATTAAGACTGTGAATTGCTAATGAGCTTGATCCTGTAGTCCAGGTTTGACTCCCTCAGTCTTCAGCTACAAGTACGAAAACTAGACAGAACATTTTAGACATCCTTGAAAAGAATGTCCCAAGTAGATAAATAAGTTACTTATATATGGCATTCATTTGGCTGAAAACTCAAAACATAGAAAATTAAAATGCTGAAAACTCAAAATATTGAAAAAGGGGAAGTTGCCCTTTTCCCAGTGTTGTGCAATCCCAGAGTTGGTATAAATAATCAGCAGGGGGTGTGAGGGGTTACCCCTGCATTAAAAAAAATTTCAATATTTTGAGCTTGGAATATTATAAACTACACACACACACACACATGTGTGTATGTGTGTGTGTGTGTGTGTGTGTGTGTGTGTGTATACAAAGACATTTAAGAAGCTGTTTAGTGAAACTGGTTTGTCAGTTCTGACAATGTAACAGAGCCATTTATCTCAACTTTTTGAGTGTTGGCAATTATTGTGTTTTTAGATAGATATATAGATATATGAATGCATTTACAAAACTGAGATACAATGATACTAACAATTAAATCACTGACCACTTTCTGATAACTGGAGAACATATATAATCATTAACCCCTTTTTTCTCCTTTTATACATGGGGTGAAGGTGTTGTGCCAACTGTCGCCATTTCCATTGAGTCAGTGTCACTCTCCTACCTGTTTAGACAGTCATACCTGACTGTTGCAAGTCTTCTCTTACACAAACCACCCATCTCTTTGCTGGATGCCTTCATTTTCCCTTCCCTTTTTCTTATTTTTCCCAAATCATCTGTACCAGATTCGTTACATCTTTCAAGCATATGTGCCCAAACCACCCTAATATGTTCTCTGCAATTGGTGCTACTTGGGCTTGTCCTCTGATGTCCTCATTTCCTCTTCATCTGTCCCAGAGTGTAAATCCTACCATCCATCTCATGCACTTCATCTCCATCACCTCTTGCTTCCTTAACTACTCTGCCTTCACTGCCTGCTTTCTGTACCATGTGCCTTCCCTTTCCCCTTTCCCACGAGCAAAGCAGTGTCGACAAAAGAAAAGGCAGGAAAGTAATCTATATATGTTTTAACCGGGACCTACCCATGAGAGCTGAAGAGTTGCTTTTTTGGTGGGGGTGAGGGATTTGATTCTACTACATCTCTTATTAAATGCTGTGTTATCAGATTGTGGGTGATACTCAGATGTGACAGCAGGAACAAGGGATAACCAACCAGTATGTGTGGACAAGCAGACTGGCATCAGTTAGCTAGGTCTGAAACACTCAAGGTATACCACTAGCATAAATAAAGAAATTGAATTTTAGAAATACTTACTTGATGAAAACCTGTATAATTTCATTTCACTTTCTGATACCTTATACTTGTTCATCACCTCCTTTTATATTTTTTTGTTCATCTCAGATAAAACTATTAGGCACAGGAACTTCACAGGTGAACTAGAAACACTGTCTATTTAAAGGAAAACAGCATCTATCTATATAGATGATAGTATCCTAAAGTTATTTTTTCCTGCAAAATCACCTATGTGGCCAGAATAACTTCAGTATGTTTCATTTAATATGAACTTGTTCCCCTGTTTAGATAATGCTGTTCCCAACATTTCTCCATTTAGATTTTGAGTTTCTTAAAACAATTTCTCATTCTATATAACACTGATGTGACAGCAAAGATTGCATAGTTTTCCCTTCTGGCTGCCACCTGCAGTCTCACATATACTGAGAGTGTCTCGTTAAAGTCAGCAGAGTTCTGTAAACACCCAAAGTGAGATACTTTTCCAAAAAATTGCTTCCTGAAGAACTGTTTATATGAAAAACAGTGAGGAGTTATTCTGCAACATTATATAAAGAAACTGGCAAGCATTATTACTTTTTTCTTTTTTCAGTGAGGCATTGCTTATATCCACATAATTACAAAACTAAGGACCATATCAAAAGTACAAGTAGCTATCATTTGCCTTACATGCCCTTTGTTGTGACAACTTCTAGTCATCAATGAAAGTGAAGAGCTGACAACTTTTATACCTAACAAAAGCATGTGGGAGGGTGTGTATAATTATTTTAAAGACTAAAGCTTTGAACACTCAGCAAAACCCTTGTTTGATTCGTAAATAAGCACAGCACACTGATGTTACACTACCATGAAAGAGCCCTGTTGTGTGTCACTGCAATGCACAGATCATAAATGTAGCCACAGATGCATACCTCTGACATGCTCATCAGGAAGATATGTCAATTAAAATGAAGCATTATCATGGCAGCACCTGACCTTTGATAGCACAATGCTCATGACTCACACGTGCAATGTAACGTAAAAAAAAGTATAAAGTGCTGTTAGCACAGCTGATGGCAAATGCCATAGCACTGTGATCACTAAATACTGCCTGCAAATAGTAACATGTACTGCAGCATAGAACAGCAAAGGAGGCACTTCATACAGCAATGTTGGTGACCATACATATGTGACCAAACTGTTTATCCAATGAATGTGGAGACAAAGTGTTACACAGGAAAGAAGGAAAAGAAAGGCAGTAAAATGAGAAACACACACACAAGGAGAACTAATAAGGAAATGCAGGATGGGGGAAGTGAGGTTCATTTTGGGGAGGCAGTTAGACTTTATTTGCATTCCAGGGTGCACACTTATCCCTATGTACCTTTTTCACACTTAGCCCAGGAGCAGTGTCTGGTTTAGTGACTTGCTAATGAGTCACACAGTTAGTCAATGGAGGCTGAGGGAATCAAACCAGGCACTTCTGCAGCACAGGAAATAGCTTGTTAACAAGCTCCTTAATTCTCCAAACCAACTGCCAGACAGAGTTCTCTTTGTCATATGAAGATAAAAGGGTGTGTGGTAAAGATGTGAATGGAGAAGCTGGAAAAGGAAAAAGGACTGGGAAAGGTAGATGGTGGAGACAGACAAACGTAATATACAAACTGTTGTTATGTACATACAAAAGGTGGTGGTGGATAAGGGATGTGCACAGACATGCAGAGGTCAGACACATGGTGATGGGGAGGACTGGACAATGAATGAGATATGGGGAATGAAACAATAGAAAAAGGTCACTAAATGGAGTACATGGGATGTTGGCATGGTGGACTACCAGGACAACATAGCCCGGTATTATGGTCCCTGGTGGCTGACATTGTGAGTTGGGTCTCCTGTCAGGGACAAATGGCCAGGCCCTGCCACTCAAGTGAATTGTTCTTCACTCTGGAAGATGCTGCAGATGAACAGAACAGACATCTAGGCACTAATATACTTCAGCACCCACCAAATACTATGGTTGCTGCCATGACAGCAAAGGTGATGCCACCTGGCTGCCATTTAGACACAGTCATCACAGCCCACCTGAAATGTGGCTTCAGAGGGCATCACCAACATCCCCTTTCCTGGAGCATCACAGACAACATCATTGTTGTGCTGACATCAGCCTTGTGTTGTATATCCCTTTACTACCGTTTGCTGCTGAAACCTATGAATCCATGGCAAACATGCAAGTATGGGCTTACTGTGCATATTTGCCATGCATTCATAGGTTCCAGCAGCAAAGGGCAGTAAATGAATATGCAACACAGGGTTGATGTCAGTTCAGCAGTTGGAATTGACAGTGAGCCCTGGGAATGTACATGTTGATCACAAAGCTTCTCCAGTGCTTAGTGAACCTTTAGTGGCCGAGAGCCCCACATAGATTCCCCTTGTGATTACTCCAACAGCAGGCTCAGACATAAACATTGCTTCCAAAAATGACATGTCCACCACTGGTCAGCCACGAAAGGGTGTTGGATGCTGACAAATCTCTCATATTGCTCCTGATATGTCTGCAGCTCCTGGAATCAATCAGCAGATTTTAGGTCTGTTACTTAGACAATGTCAAATTAAATAAATTTCTCTTTAGAGATGGAAAATTTGGTGCCTAACATTTGTTAGGATATGTAGCAATTCCATTGTGTAGATATGAGACAGTTGTTCTGCTGTGGTCATTGGTGGCACATGCCACTTTTAATGCCACTTTCTTGAAAAATGCTGCAGATGGTACTGAGTGTGCCTCCTCTGGCAGTGTAGTTTGTGGACAGTGAGAGAGAGAGATCCAATCACATGGTGTCCCAGGTGAACTCATTACAGCGTAGTGATTCTTCCAGATGATTCTGCAGTTACAGCCTATTGATGCCTCTTGGCATTTAATACAGACTGTGCATATTTGCATTTATAATTTTAAAACCACATTACATAAAATCTATTGAAAGATTTCATCTTAAAGCTTACATGATGGGCAACGCATCTGCACTGACATTTAACCTCTGCCGGGTGCTGCTTAAGAGACATTAGTTATTGTTCATATACTATTTATTTATATTTTCATGCTTTTCATTTTTTTTAATTCCTCAAAAGCAAGGTAGCACAGACTGTTCTGCTTAACCTCATATGCAAGCTCACAGATGGATGAACAAAAATGGTAGCAACAGTTTATGTGTAGCTTTAGTGGTTTCTGAGATACTGTAAGATCTTTACAAAATATTACAAAGTTAATATTTACTGTGTTTATTAAGACTTACAAAATCCAATTTAAGACCTAGAATCTAAAGAACACTACCACTGTAAAATTGTGTTTGTTTTGAACAGTTTGCCAATTACATTCCCTGATGTCTACAGAGACATATGATCATTTGTTTGAAACGTGAGGCTACAACGTAATTTTGTCAAGAAATGACAGGATGCTCAGGATACAGTAATTGAGAGTTAAGAGTGTAAACCCCTAGGGCACTATTGGAATGAATGAGATAAAAGCCTTTGCACAGCACACACACACCATCAGTTTCAGGTGATGTTATAAGCTGTGGCATCCCCTGTCATGGAGTGTGGCAGCTGTTGGAGTCTAGTATGAGGACACCTCAAACTTGAACTCTGTAGTGTTGGCTGTCTCTTCTGCTGTCCCTGGAAACCAGATACATTCATATACAAGTTGAAGTTTTATATCAAAGTACATATTAAATACTTATGAGGGGAGTGTTGTGATTATCTAATGTGTCTCATGTAGATTATTTATTTGGAATGGTTAAGAGTCACACATGCCTTGGTATCCTCAGGAATTGACATACAACACATACCCTTTGTTTCTGCATGTGGATAACAATGGATCCCTTATGATATCCCTATACATTCTAAATTATCTACAGTTTGCTGGGTAGTGATGTCTTGGTATAGCAGGTATTGTCTGGGTCATAATGGACAACAATGGACTGTGTGTAACTCACCTCTAGGAATACGACCATTAGTTATGCTCAGTCCAGTGTTCTCCATTATTGCCACTGTCTGTAACTTTCCAGTTAATGCAAATGTTCTTAATATGCTGTATTATCAGATGTGTCATTGGTGGCAGCTACTAATACATGCTGTTGTGCTATATGGACTGCAGCTCTGATTATGGCTGCTGCAGGAACTCTGACAATATTGACAGTATAGATGCCCATGGTCACACAGCATTGCCATTATATATAACTCTGAATAAAACCAGCACCTTGACTACAAACATGTGCAAGATCTTCTTCATTTGCATCAACTTATGTGCTCACTTGCATGAACTGCATATCATGCAGGTTTACGCTTTGTTCTGTAATGTGCATGGTTACTTTCAGTACAGTTTTGGGCAGCACCTTTCACTACCCCACTTTGCATTCCAGACCTTGCTTTCTCACTGTTTTTTTTTTTATTGAAGAAAATATAAATGGACCATGACAGATTTTACCAGCTTAGAGTAAGCATAGATTAGTGTAATTCAGTTAAAATGATAACCTGGAATTATTTTCATACACTATCTAAGGAGCCATTAGCATGCAATACTATCAGTGAAACTAAATGGAGATGAAAAACTAATTTAGGATGTCAAGGGTTGTGTTGTATTATAGAGACACAAACTTCCATCTGGAAGAAGGACAAAGAGACTGAAAAACAAAATCACCACAGCAAAATAGTCACAATGGTCCCTAATCTCTCTGATGACCACTTTGGAGTGTAAAAAATTGAAATAAGTAGCAGAGTGATTTCCACACATTAAAAGTGCACAGAATGCCAAGCTGTGTTGAAAAATACATATTTGTTTTCTATTTTAGTGGTTGGGTTTTCCTTTAAATGGCTTGATCAGAAAGGCTCATTTTGAAGACCTGGCAACTGAAAGAGTCAAGCACAGAACAACAGAATGTAGAATTTTAATAGCTTATAACCTCATCTCTCTGTAAAAAAATTGCCAGACATCATATATGAACACTGCAAACTGAGGGTTACTACCTGTTATTTTTATTTATAGATGTCATTGTTTTCTGTTTCACAAACTGTCACTGTTGAATGGTCATTTATAGATATATTTTTTTTTGTGTGAAACATGAATTGAACTGCAGTCACTGTTGGCAGTTCATTTGGAATAATAATCACTGATGTTATTCTTTTTCAGATATTGTGCAAAGTTACTGCAGCTTTCCTGCACTACTTCCTCTTAGCCTGTTTCTGTTGGATGTGCATTGGTGCACTTCAGCTCCAGCTTATGGTACAACATCTTAAGGTACTTAGAGCCTTTCAAAGACAGTCTATCCAAAAGAGGTACATATATCCTGTGGGTTATGGAGTACCTGTCATAATTGTAACAGTTTCAGTAGGTGTTTTTCCTCGTGGATATGGAACAACAAAAAGGTAAGTGGATCTGAAATTCATTATAATGTTTCTGGTATACTTAAAGTAGAGTTTTGGCTATGAAGTGCTTTTCCCGTGAATGATTAATGCAAAGTCCTTCGCAGAGAAATTGCCTAGTGACAACTGATGAGAGCATAATTCCCCTACACTCCATGCACAATGACATTAATGAGAATTTTTGGAGGGAGCAAGCTCCCCCCCAACTACACCATATTGGAGCAAGCTGTCCACATCTTGAAATCATATATACAGTAATTACACAGACCTTTAACACTGAGGAAAGGCACAACACTCTAGCAATACTCTTTCTATGTCAAAAGGTGCTGCTTTCTGAGCCTTCATAAAAGGTGAGCAGAGCCAATTCTGTTCAGACAGTTAGAACCTGGTCAAGTGATATTGGGCACCTGTATCTGTTACCAGAGCTATGGATGAGGGCAAGGCAGTTCATACAGCCTACCTTGATCTGGCCAAGGCCTTTGATACCATTCCCCACTC